>NC_133350.1:28031667-28131667 GCF_030506205.2 Paramisgurnus dabryanus | reverse complement strand
GATGCAAATACTGCATGCTAATGTTCATTGGCGTTTTGTACATTTCTCAAAGCAGATTGGTCCCGCTAAGCGCATTCCCAATACATCGGTCACGATGTAACATCGTTGTGACCGACTAAATGGGAACTGTAAGATGTTTGTATCTCATGCTTGAAATTATAATTTTTTTACAAATGACATATTTTTTAATAATTTTTACCTAATTAACCTAGTTCCTTAGAGGTACTATTGTTAATTTACTATTGATGTTGTTGTTTGATTTATGACCCCTAATGGTATAAAACAATCATGAATGAATGTTTATCATTTGACATTAAAGCTGCGGCCGGCAACTATTTTGATCTTTTTTTTACCATATTCACTGAAACCAACACTATGCTCCGATAGAACAACATAAATTAGACTGTTTAAGAAAAAAACCCGCGCTTCTAGCTCCACCTAGAGCCTGTTATTTGTTTTGCAAAAATCCACCCCTCCCGGTTCATTTGGTCCAATCAGCGCAGGCCGGTTCATTTGGTCCAATCAGCACAGGGCTGTGTAAAATCTGCCTGTCAATCACAGTACCTGCACGCGCCACAGATACCCCTCCCCTTACGCGCGTTACAATATCACGTGCATTCACAAGCGTGTTGGATTAAACGCAGCGTAATGGCGAAGAGAACTTTCACTAATAAACTTCCGATTCCTCGGTTAACAACCAGAGCTATATGAAAAACAACCAATGAAAAGAAGGAAACAAAGATAGAAAGCGACCGTGACTGTAATAAAACTAGGATCAATATCGGACCAGCATTTGAAAGGTGGAGGAATCTACGAGATTTTAAGGGGTTCAAGCAGGATGCAGAGCTTGCCACATTTCTTCTCTACAGGTAATTGTGCTTTATCAACCATTGATTGTATTTCGGAGAGTTATGTAAGTAATCTAAGTATTCTTGCTAAGTATGCGTTCACAATAATCCTGGTGCACACGCGCTGACGAGGACGAGCTCGACAATGGAGGTTGCCCGAGGGTAGTGGGGGAGGGACATGAAATTGTAAACATTTGGAAACTGCTCAATCCTCCAGAGTTGCCGACGGCAGCTTTAACAGTTTATCATTAGTATATACAGTAAGTGTTTGCTGTGAGTTCATACCTGTTTCTCAGTTCTCTCTGCTGCAGCTGATACGGTGTCATGATTTTTGTGTTCATCCATCATACACAGATAACACACATACCGCTGATCAGTACGACAGAAAATCTCCATTAGTCTATCATGTTGAGGGCAGATGATCTCCTGAAGTCGTCCAGTGACGTCTATCAAGTTGTGTCTCTTTCCTTTGAAGAAAATCTCATGTTGTTGGAGGTGATGTTGACAGTAAGAGTTCAGACACATCAGACACGACTTGACAGCTTTGTGTTTGATTTCAGTACAGACGTCACACGGCACATCTCCAGCAGAACACTGAGCAGAAACATCAGCTTGTACTTCAGTCTTCTTCAGTTTCTCCACCATTCCAGCCAGTATGGTGTTTTTACTCAGAGCCGGTCTTGGTTTGAAGGTCTGTCTGCATTGAGGACAGCTGTAGTCTCTCTTCTGATCTTTCTGATTCCAGCATTTTGTAATACAGCTCATACAGTAACTGTGTCCACAGGGGATGGCCACTGGACAATTTAATAGATCCAGACACACAGGACAGATGAATTGATCCTGAGCCCATGAAATACTGCTTTCTGCCATTTTACAGCGTGTAGATACAAACAGTGAGAGAAGTTCAACAGCTCAGCAACAACTTAGTTTTGTTTCCTCTAAACTGAAGACTTCCACGTTTAAGCTGTGTGCGAGAAGGGAAGCAGTTTTCCTGTTATAATTTTGTAAAAAGATACTGTGCAATATGTAGGTCTCAGTCTTTTGGGTAGTTTTCATACTGGCAGTTAATCATGTGATACCGTGCACGGATCACATGAAAAAACTGGAGGACTATTGTGAAAGCTGTCATGTGGAGCTGGGAATGACCCTGTACATCATTACAGCTGTTGTCAAAAACATAACCTATCCTAAAACCATACAATTGTTTTTGATAGGTTTTTGTTCATTCTCCCAAATACAAACCACAGATGCATTTACTAAATTAGCGTCTCTAACTGCAGCAGGTGAAACTTAAAGGTCCCGTTTTTCCTGTTTTTTTTTTAAGCTTTAATTGTGTTTACAGTGTGCAATATAACATGTTTTCACGTTTCACATGTAAAAAAACACGGTATTTAAGTAAACACAATTGACTTATCTCTATAGCGCTGTTTTCACTGTCCTAAAAACGAGCTGATGTCTTTCTTGTTCTATGAAGTCCCTCCCTCAGAAATGCGTATTGAGTTCTGATTGTGTAGTTTGTTTGGTGTGTTGCGATTTGATAGCAGCTTAGCTTAGCAGAGCTGTTTGAGCCAAAGCTGGTGACTGACGTATTCCTGTGGGCGGAGTTTAGTCAAAAACTCCTATATTGATGTCATTCAACCGGGAATATAGCTGTAGGCTTAAAGCGGAATTCTGTTAGAGAAAATATATCGCCTGGCAGTGAACTTTAAGCTTCATCATTTTGCAGGTATTATTTATGCTCTGACAGCAACATTACACATTAAATAGAAAAACTTTTCAAATTTTTTTCAAAATGTTTTATTTCCAAAAAAGTACAAATATTACAAGTGCATTGACGTCAAACTGTCGCTTTATATAAGGAAAAGATGCAAAGCGATTACTGCTATAAATCTCAGATTCGGTATGTACATTTGTTCAAAAACTGCTGCCCAAAAAAGCGACACATCATCTTCGATTACGAAATAGCTTTTGCTCTCATATATATTGTGACCGATTGCATCATTAAATCAGCTTGAAATGTGAAAAGCTTTTGGCTTCTAATCTGATGCAAGAGGCAAACCCCAGGTTATAACAAGCTGCTGGCCACTAGAGGGCACTTAACACTAACACAAAACTGTACATCATAATAAGCATAAAAACAAATTATATCATTATTTTTGGAGGACAGTCTCCAAAAACGTGTGTTAACATTATTTATTATTATTTGACTGTGTTTCTTGCATAATTTAAAAATGACTGGCTTCCAGGGCCGTCCCGAGGCATAAGCAAACTAAGCGGCTGCTTGGGGCCCCCTGGCCACCAGGGTTTAAAAACCTGCCTGGAACGCAGCATAAGTGTATTGTTGCATCACTACAACCCACAAAACACGGTGTCCACTGTACAAACCAGATGGGGTATAGAGCATGAGATTGATGCTCAAAGGGCCTACCTTCACACCAGAGCCCCACATCACACAAACCTAAAAGTCAAAGAGTGTGATTTTATAATTAACCCCAGGTTTCCAGAAATTGGACCCTCTCCTGATGGACTTACAATGTGTGATTGCTGTGGAAAAGGCTGCCTTGAAGTTAAGTGTCCCTTCAAATATAGATCATACAGCATCCAACAGGCCTTAGAAACAAAGGACAAAGACTTCTGTCTCGAATTGTCAGATGAAAAGCTTCAGCTTAAGAAAACACACAGTTCTTACACACAGACACAAATCTTTGTCACTGGATCCAACCACTGTGACCTTGCTGTTTGGACTCTGGAGGACTTTGTTGTAGTACGGGTCTTTCCAGACCAAGAATTCTGGGATCTACGTCTACAGAAAGCACAAATGTTCTTTGAAAAAGTTTGCCTTCGAGAGCTTGTAGCCAAATATTATACCAAAGAATACACCACAGGTACTATAAGCTAAGTTTGTTGTCAACATGATTGCACTGTATGTTATATTTACGTATGAAGTTTGTTCTCAACATGAATGCACTGTATGTAATATATTTACATATTAAGTTTGTTCTCAACATGATTGCACTGTATACAATATTTAGGTATGAAGTTTGTTCTCAACATGAATGCACTGTATGTAATATATTTACATATCGTCGCTGTCCGATGAAAATCACGTATGTTCATTTTGCCGATTTTGAGATTTTTCGATAGATTGAATGTCCAGGTTCATTTCCGTATACAGTATGAGTCACATACCTAAATGGCCAATGAAAACTTGTGAAATCATGTCATCTGAATTTCATGTATACCCATTTGGTGTCAAAGCTGTCAATCACTCCGCATATCTTCCGCCTGTGAAGCATCTCGCCGGTCTCGTAAAGTTTCATCGAAGCTCAGCACTGGATATAGCCGAATAAACATGACAATTACTTTCCTTCATCGAGGTAAACGTTTTCCCCGGACGCCAGACGAACATCTAGGAGTGACTTAATTACGGTAGGACTGTGCAAACAAAGTATCTGTCTAGCATTGGTGTTATTTACGCTGGGGATGTCCCCACCACTTTTTGAAAGCATTTGGTTAAAATGTTCTGAAAAATCAAGCGATGCTTAAGACTGGTTTTGTGGTCTAGTGTCACATATGTTGCGTTGTATGCTTATGGTGTGTTTTCTTGTACATATGTAATGAAATTCATTGTAATCATTGACTAAAAGCACTGCTGTTTTCTACGGTATGGTGCTTTGGCACTGTTCGGTTGAGCTGGTGTTGCAGGGACTGTTACATGTGTGCAGTCGACATTGTTCAGGGTTTTATGCTGAGTATTTTCTTGTTGTTGACTAGCCTACGCTATGCCCATTTTTGATGCGCCGTTATTCAATATTTTTCCTGTCCTGCAGTAATGTTTTTATCTGATCTTTTGTCCCCACCACTTTTCAACACAAACTGACGCCCCTGCTGTGTAGCATTACCATGTCAGTGTATTGATTCATTGTCCCTTCATAGTTTGCAAGAGACATTTAATAAATGTATAATTAATATTAAATAAAGTAAGCGTATTTAACTAAGACGTAGGCTATTTAATGAACTGAGCGTATTCATCTGTCAATATGAAACGCGACTTGGCCATTCTAATTAATGATCGGAAGAACGCGTATCGATCACAGTTACTGTAAAATATGCACGCATGTCCATTTAAACTCAATTTTGGTCAAATGTGGATTATGTCATTACACTGGCAAGAATATGGTTACATGTAAATATGCCGTACCAAGTATGACAACGCTTCATTCAACTGCTTTTGATATACGGTGTTTTTTTCACTTTCTGAAAAGTAACCGTTTTGGACATACGTGAGTTTCATCGGGCAGCGACGATATTAAGTTTGTTCTCAACATGATTGCACTGTATACAATATTTACGTATGAAGTTTGTTCTCAACATGATTGAACTATGTAATATTTATATATTAAAGGAACAGAATGTAGGATTGTGGCCAAAACTGGTATTGCAATCACAAAACTTGTGGCCAATACACAAAATGACAACATAAACATCAGTTGAGGGCTGCAACTCCACTTTTTAAATGACAATATCCTGGCCAGAAAACTGTTTTAAGTGATAAAAGTATTTGAAATGAAAATGATTTCTTAATGTCTAGTGACATATCAGGGCAATTTTATGATTAATTGAAATACATTTCTTACATACTGTTCCTTTAAGTTTGTTCTCAACAGGATTAAGTTTGTTCTCAACATGATTGAACTGTATACTATATATATATATATATATATATATATATATATATATATATATATATATATATATATATGCATGCAGTTTCTGAAGATGTTTGCACAGGCATGTTTACATTTGTGACTGGATTCAACTACCCCCCCCCAAAAAAAATTTTTGCTGTTGATTTTGTACTGGCAAATTTCATTTTTATTAAAAAGTTTCTACAAATTCATATTGTGTCATTAGTCATCAAAAGAAGTATTTAAACATACAAACATGTCATCAAAACTAATATGTCAACAACTGTAATATACAGTATTGTTCAAAATAATAGCAGTACAATGTGACTAACCAGAATAATCAAGGTTTTTAGTATATTTTTTATTGCTACGTGGCAAACAAGTTACCAGTAGGTTCAGTAGATTCTCAGAAAACAAACAAGACCCAGCATTCATGATATGCACGCTCTTAAGGCTGTGCAATTGGGCAATTAGTTGAAAGGGGTGTGTTCAAAAAAATAGCAGTGTCTACCTTTGACTGTACAAACTCAAAACTATTTTGTACAAACATTTTTTTTCTGGGATTTAGCAATCCTGTGAATCACTAAACTAATATTTAGTTGTATGACCACAGTTTTTTAAAACTGCTTGACATCTGTGTGGCATGGAGTCAACCAACTTGTGGCACCTCTCAGCTGTTATTCCACTCCATGATTCTTTAACAACATTCCACAATTCATTCACATTTCTTGGTTTTGCTTCAGAAACAGCATTTTGATATCACCCCACAAGTTCTCAATTGGATTAAGGTCTGGAGATTGGGCTGGCCACTCCATAACATTAATTTTGTTGGTTTGGAACCAAGACTTTGCCCGTTTACTAGTGTGTTTTGGGTCATTGTCTTGTTGAAACAACCATTTCAAGGGCATGTCCTCTTCAGCATAGGGCAACATGACCTCTTCAAGTATTTTAACATATGCAAACTGATCCATGATCCCTGGTATGCGATAAATAGGCCCAACACCATAGTAGGAGAAACATGCCCATATCATGATGCGTGCACCTCCATGCTTCACTGTGTATTGTGGCTTGAATTGAGAGTTTGGGGTCGTCTCACAAACTGCCTGTGGCCCTTGGACCCAAAAAGAACAATTTTACTCTCATCAGTCCACAAAATGTTCCTCCATTTCTCTTTAGGCCAGTTGATGTGTTCTTTGGCAAATTGTAACCTCTTCTGCACATGCCTTTTTTTTAACAGAGGGACTTTGCGGGGGAAATAGATTAGCTTCACACAGACGTCTTCTAACTGTCACAGTACTTACAGGTAACTCCAGACTGTCTTTGATCATCCTGGAGGTGATCATTGGCTGAGCCTTTGCCATTCTGCTTATTCTTCTATCCATTTTGATGGTTGTCTTCCGTTTTCTTCCACGTCTCTCTGGTTTTGCTCTCCATTTTAAGGCATTGGAGATCATTTTAGTTGAACAGCCTATCATTTTTTGCACCTCTTTATAGGTTTTCCCCTCTCCAATCAACTTTTTAATCAAAGTACGCTGTTCTTCTGAACAATGTCTTGAACGAACCATTTTCCTCAGCTTTCAAATGCATGTTCAACAAGTGTTGGCTTCATCCTTAAATAGGGGCCACCTGATTCACACCTGTTTCTTCACAAAATTGATGACCTCAGTGATTGAATGCCACACTGCTATTTTTTTGAACACACCCCTTTCAACTAATTCAACTAATTGCCCAATTGCACAGCCTTAAGAGCATGCATATCATGAATGCTGGGTCTCATTTGTTTTCTGAGAATCTACTGAACCTACTGGTAACTTGTTTGCCACGTAGCAATAAAAAAATATACTAAAAACCTTGATTATTCTGGTTAGTCACATTGTACTGCTATTATTTTGAACAATACTGTACATATTTACAACATTAAAGGTGCTCTAAGCGAATTGAAGCGTTTTAGACCATAAAACATTTTTTGTTACATACCGGAAACATCTCCTCACTATCTGCTTTCTGCCTGTCCGCTGATCAAACTGTAAAAAAACGCGATCTCTGTAGACAGCCCAGGCTTCACAAACGGCAATATCAACAAATGGCCAAACCTAGCTCACAAAACAAAACAAAGTATTCCAGCCAATAAACGACAAGAAGGATTTGGGGGTGGGGGTTGGGCGCGTTCATGAAAGCACGGAAGGGAGGGGGAGGAGTTAGCTACGCTCCGTCACGTCTCGCAGATTCGCTTAGAGAGCCTTTAAAATTAAACAGTTTTAACATGCACATTTTTCATTTTCATCTGGTTTTACAACCACACTGGGACACATGTTAAGAAGTATACAGCAAACATTCACTATCTTGTCAAGAAGTGTCATATCCTCCCCCTCACATGGCAGTAACATACTAATTGGTATTCTCTTATGTAACATTGTGTACTTGTTGCGCATATTGCCAATCACCCTTTCAACATGAATCCTCAGGTGTGCTATCGCTCGTGTGTTTTCCACAGCCTTAGCATCGAGTTGACATCTTCCTTTAGTGAACACAGGAACTTTGACCTCTGCACACATCATCCCCACACTATCCTTGATATCGAAGCCTCAATCAGCTAGTACCAAGTCACCAGGTAAGAAGGCCACAGTTCTCAGTTATGTGCTTGTCAGAGGCACGCCCACCCCATCCCTTGGAAATAAATGATACAGCACCTTGTGGTGTAATACCAATGAGGTATTTGATGGTGTGTGTACCCTTGTAATGAGAAAAGGCCTGTGCACGTGCCTTTAGATTTGATGGCCTTTCTGTGCGTATTTCAAAGCAGTCGACTATAATAGCAACACGTTTCCCAAAAGCTTCCAAAAATTGATGTGGCATTGTGTCCTGTAAGTAATGCCTCTCTGGCCAGCACACCAATGCCCTGGTGAAAAACAAATATACTTTATTGTATTTCAAGTATATTTAACTTTGCAATAGTACATTACAAATATACTTACAAAGGAATGTACTTTCTTTAAACATATTTAAAGTATGCTTACAACATATTTGCGCGTATTTTTTACAATTAAACTTTTAACATACTTCAAAATAATTATACTTTAGTATATTTTCTAAAAGTATATTTAGAAAAATATACTTAAAGTTAACGTTTTGTGCAATTTTTAAAGTATACTAAATTTAAACCTATTTTAAAATGTATTTTAGGTATACTTTATCGGTATGCTTAAAGTTATCATTATAATAATGCACTGACAGTATATTTCTAAAATACATTATTTAGTATTCTTTAGAAACAGTATATTTTAAGTACATTTTGAAAGTATATGGGGTGTACAAATGTATATTATTTTATGTAAGGGATAATGTAGAGGCAGCCGGTAGTTATCGGGAAATAAGCCCCGACAGTGTGATCAGGACCCGACGCGAAGCGGAGGGTCTTGTATCACACTGAAGGGGCTTATTTCCCGATAACTACCGGCTGACTCTACATTATCCCGCTTATTACACGGCTACTTGTCACATAAGAAAAAAACTGGACATGAATATGAATTTGAAACATTTTATTGGCATATTTGTTTTAAATTAACATTTTTATCCTTCCGCGAAACTTTGCACAGATGCATAAAATGATCGTAATACCTTATTAAGATCCTCTGCTTCATACTTGTCTGTCTCCATTTTTTTCTCTTTTAGCCTGTCTTTGAGAAGTTTCAATCCCCATTCTGTATTTTTTTGTGTGTTGGCTTCGTAGCTGTCAAGTTCAGTCTCAGTAAGCTGTCTGTGTCTTGTCGTGGTTGTCCAGTGTTTGTCACAAGATGGCGCCAAACAAACAGTAATCTTTATTGGCGCGGAGCGATCTACTCGTAAAAGTAGTACCGGCTATGCGTTATTATTTTGGAGCGGTTATTATTCGAAAAGAACGAACCTGCAAATGTCTCAACTGACCAATCAGAATCAAGCATTCCAGAGAGCCGTGTAATAAGGAGAAATAACGTGGGCTTAAAATTACGAGAGAGCAGTATGTTCAGTTACATTTTATATTGTAGATGTATACATTTGTAATATACTATTAACATAAGGTACACTTTAACTTCACTATAGTCAAGCATTGGATAAACCAATTAACTGTGTTTTACCACAAAATAACCGTGGTTTTGCTAATAATAATCAATACACCAAAAAAACATGGTTACTAAACTTTTACCACAAAAAAAAACATTCATTTTCGTAAGGGGAATATGAGTGTTTTTTTTTTTTGTAGTTTTTCAGTCAATTGCATACCGCTTTTAGCTGTACAAAACTTAAACAGTTTTCGTTAATGCATTTCAGAGAAAAGTGAATTCTGAGATTTGAATAATGCATCTGACGTGTGTGTGATGACGTCACGACGCACGTATTTTGATTTTTACCAGTCGTTCAAGGCGGACGGATTCAGTCCCAAGGTACGTTAAAATATCTTAAAATTAATTATATTTGATTATCGTTTGACCATTCTGAAGTTTATCAGTAGACTATCATATTTCGAATGCGAAATGTTGTCAATAAAGCGGTGTCTAACTCGCTATTAGTGATAAGCTGCTGTGTAGCTTAGCTTAGCTTATAGCTAATGTTAAAGGTTTGAAAGATAGCACTGTCAGCCTGTTATATCGAATTAGTACACCCGATTGTTTTGTTAAATATATGTTTTGGTGTGTATGTATATGTTAATGAAAAAAGGTAGCGTCAGAAAATCTGTTTTTTAAATGTAGCGTGAAAGTTAACCATTTATTGACTGTTTAGAGGTTGTAAGGCTTTTACCTAACTGTATTTAGTATTAATGATGCTGCATTCTTTCCTCAGAAGCTAAAGTTTTTCAAAGACATTTGTAGGGAGGACTTTGCAGCTAATGGTAAGTCATTTTAAACTCTTAAGATATAATAATTCATTCGTAGTAGTAAATCAAGCTTCAGTTTAGATAACGTTATACATATTGAGGCGGTTTCCCGGACAGGGATTAGTCCTAGACTAAAATAAATGTAAGAGCTGTCCAAACTGAAAACAACTTGCACTGACATATCTTAAAATACACCAGTGTCCTTTGTTTTGCCTCAAAATGCACACAGGTAATGTTTTTATTAAGGCATGTTTTTTGAAACTGGTTATATTTCTTAATTAAACTAAGGCTTAGTCCTGTTTTAAGATAATCCCTTTCCAGGAAACACCCAATTGTCTGCTTGTTGCATTTTCTTTCTGACAATTTTTACATTTAAATTTAATACAATATAATCTTTCTTTAGGAGCTGAAGTATTTTATGTAAGGAGGATTTTGCAGCCCATATAGGCAAGTCATTATAATGAAAACTCTTAGGGGTGGTTTCCCGGACAGGGATTAGCTTTATCCAGGACTAGACCTTAGTTTAATTAGGATAGTTTTAACAAACATGCCTTACTAAAAACATTACTTATGTGCATAACGATGTAAAACAATGGGCACTGATGTATTTTAAGATATGTCAGAGCAAGTTGTTTTCAGTTTGGACAGCTCTTACATTTATTTTAGTCTAGGACTAGTCTAATTCCTGTCTGGGAAACCGCCCCTTAATATATATGATGACATTTAAGTCAAGCTCTAGTTTAGGTAAAAATATATCTGCTATACAATCTCTGCCAGTAAACTATAGATTTAATACAGTAAGTCTTAAATAAATGTAATGTTTTAATATTAAACACTTTTTAATTGAGCTTATTGTCTCTCTTTTTCAGATTTCCTTAGGCTGAACCAAAACCTGCCAGACTAAAGTTGATTTGGGAGAGAAAGACGTTGTAAACTCAATCATCTTGACATTCTTCAATGAGTAATTGTTCAATTTTTAGGCAAATACTGTACACTTTGAATGCTGTGAATAAAACTATATTTTAAATATATTTAAAATGAATTGTTTTTGACTGTTTTAATCAGCTTTTATTTATTTGGAAAAAATTATTTTGGTTATGTTACCAGCTAAAGTAATCTATTCCCAAAATAGCACTCTTTAAGTTAACTAATTATTAACGCACTTGAAGTATACTCATTACTAATCTAGCTGCAGGTATGTAAAAGTATACAAAATGTAATGTACTTGGCATATTCATTTTTCACCAGGGCAGTTTTTAGAATTTTGGATTGGCCAAAAATATATAGAATGTACGCAAACAGTCTATTTAAGATATACTGATTGTATGTTTGCAAGACACTCATAATACATTTGTAATGTACTCCTAACATAAATAAAACACACTCTAAATCCACTTATCAAGCATGAATTTAGCACAAAAACAGTCATGTACTTAAATTGTACTAAATACACTTAAAGTTGTTCCACTTTAGCACACAAAAGTACACTAAATACACTTAAAGTTGTACTTTGTTACAATTAATATACAACTAAAATATATTAAGTACAAAATTAGTTGTTCCAAAATAGCACTCTTTAAATAAACTAATCAATAGCACACTTTAAGTATACTGGTCATTAGTGTGACTGCAAGTATACTTAAAGGAATAGTCTACTCATTTTCAATATTAAAATATGTTATTACCTTAACTAAGAACTGTTGAATCATCCCTCTGTCATCTGTGTGTGTGCACGTAAGCGCTGGAGCGCGCTGCGACGCTACGGTAGCATTTAGCTTAGCCCCATTCATTCAATGGTACCATTTAGAGATAAAGTTAGAAGTGACCAAACACATCAACGTTTTTCCTATTTAAGACGAGTAGTTATACGAGCAAGTTTGGTGGTACAAAATAAAACATAGCGCTTTTCTAAGCGGATTTAAAAGAGGAACTATATTGTATGGCGTAATAGCACTTTTGGGAGTACTTCGACTCGCCTGAAAAGTCCGCTCCCCTTCTCACTCTCATAATGGGAGAGGGAGGGTGTTACTGCGCAGAGTCGAAGTACTCCCAAAAGTGTATTAAATATATTTAGCATACTATTTTTTCACCAGGGTGGATTAAGCCGTGCATTCAAAACATCTAAGGTGTCAGTAAAAGCAGTGGAAAGAGTTGTACGCGAAACATTAAAGAGACGGGCAAGGTGCTGTACAGGAAGATCAAGCCTCAGACGTATGAGTGTCAACAAAAGCATTTGAAAGGATGACAACTTTTTGTTAACTGGCAGGAAAGGCTTAACATTGGTGAACACTGACAATAAAATGGCAAAGTATGAAATTCCTGTGTAGTACCTGACCTTATTTGTGTTACCCTTAAATAATTCCTCATCCATCTTTCTCTTGTTCAGCTCACTCCTAAGCTCCCTGTTCTCCTGCAACAGACGGTTGATCTCTGCACTGTTGGGCTCACAAAACTGACACGCTGTTCTTGGTCTCTTAACTGTTGTTTCATCTTCTGCCTGGTTTTCACATTCCTCATCCTCTGCGTCTTCCACATCCGCCCATTCT
Organism: Paramisgurnus dabryanus; assembly: GCF_030506205.2. Classification (NCBI taxonomy): domain Eukaryota; kingdom Metazoa; phylum Chordata; class Actinopteri; order Cypriniformes; family Cobitidae; genus Paramisgurnus; species Paramisgurnus dabryanus. Next base: position 28,118,733 of record NC_133350.1, on the reverse strand, counting down.
CCACATTCATCTTCTACAGCTCCCACCTCTGCATGGTCACCACCTCCCGCATCTGCTGCCACTTCTGCCTCTGCCTGGTCATCACCTTCCTTTTCTTGTGCTGCTTCAGCCTGTTTTCTTTTTTCTTCATCTTCTGCAGTGGTGTCTCCCTGCATTTGAGAGTTGCGGTCGTCTACTGCTACTGGCACGGTCATTTGTTGTCTTTGAAATTGGCGAGAATACCGGTCTGATTTGACTCCGTCCAAGTAGCAGTGCTTCGTCTTCTAAGAATATAGTTCCCAGTAAGTATACTGTTAAAAGATGGATGTGTCTCATATGACCTTGTTATTTGTACACGGTGTGACTATACAAATCACAACACATAAACAGGAAAATTTTCGCATTATTTTGTCACTTATTGGGAGCAGTTCTGCTAGCTGGAGCCATTCACTTCCAGTCTTTGTGCTAAGCTAAGCTAGCGGGGGCTGCGTCAGACAGAGTTACAGCACACACGGAGATGAGAAAGGAATGTATGGACTTATCTAACTCTGGGGGATACGTTGAATACGCTAAATTCCCAAAATCTGGGCGTGTTCCTTTAACATTACAATCATAATAAGAAATTAAAATAGGAATGTTTACCAATACATAAAGAACACAAACAAATCTTGTCCTAAATGTCAGTCCTAACACATTAAATATTATGATATAAACAAAACATATTTTTATATATCTCATATTTGAGATAATATTGATTAATTTATTATTATTTTTTAACTGTGTAGATAAAAGTGGTGGTAATATATCCATCATTATGTGTTTGTAAAATCTCCTGTGTTACAGTAATTTTGTTTACAACTATGTAGACCATTTTGCAAGTGTAAACAACACTAGTCCAGAAACACTTCCTGTTTCAGTTTGTAACTGTTTTCTTTATTTCATACATAAAGAAAACATCTTAAAGATGTTTGTTTAACTTTTTGATTCAGTTCTATATGTTTTGTTGGTTTTATTTTATCCCAACGTTTATGCAGTTTTAAAAAACTGAAACTGAAGTGATTCTGGACGAGTGTTGTTAACATCTTGCTGGTAGAATGTCCCTAATACTTTGACACTCACCTGAATAAAAATGTCTGGAACACACTTTTAACGATCGTGGGACAGAGATGGGGACTCGAGTTTGAGACTCGGACTCGAGTGCGACTTAAGTCGCACACACAGTGACTTCAGACTCGACTTGAGACTCGACCCTCAAAGACTTCAGACTCGACTCGGACTCGAGCTGCGCGACTCGTGAACAATGTTTATTTTTAGGAAACGTCTGATGAGCTCGCTGTCATAGCTCCCTCCGTTACCTACAACCTGCCCACGACGTAACACGTGACGTATTTGCTCCGCGCGCGCGGCCGCGAACATACATGTCGACTGTACCTGCAGGCAGCTGCTGCTGTGGCATTCATCTGAAGCTATGGGTAGTGCTGTGACGGATCCGCGGTTCAGCTCGAATGCGATTTGCGGATTAATATGCAATTTAAATAGGGTAAGTTAATCATTAACGTGTTTCTAAGGCTTGCAATTGTTTAAATGGTTAAACAATTTAACCGCAAAAAGGGGCTCAAGTGAGCAGATTTCTGTACGCACATGCGGTTCAGTGTATCCGGTCCGGCTCCAGTCAGGTCCAGAGTTGCGCTACTTTGTGTCATACTGTACCTGCCGAACTGCGCGATCCGATCGGCGTATGAAATCAAATTAATACTATAGTGGATCTAGAGTGACTGGGGAGCAGACTGCTGTGGCGCCACAAGAACCCACAGGCGAGTGACAACAAAGTACCGCAAGAGCGATTTCAGTTATCACATGGAGAAATCTGCTTTGAATCGCTCTCGCGGTACTTTGACATCACCAAGAGGTCTGCTTAGCGCCAAATGAACTCGAACCTGCAGTGTAGCTGCTCACGCGACACTGTAAACAAACAGGAATTGTCCATATGGAGCAGTGAACGAGTGGAGCAGTACTTCAACATGAAATCCGAGAGTTAACAACGCACATGTGAGTAAACAACATTTAAATCATCAGTCCAGTTTAATAGATAAGGTTTCAAGTGCAATAAAATAAGCCCGTGATTATATCCTGATGGTTTTTAGCTGCCTTCAGCATGTTTGCTTGTGCTTCACAGTGTTAAACTTCCCTTCTCTGTGTTCATTTATATATCTACGTTCAAGATGTATATGATCTTAAACTTCTGTGAGGAAATTCATGTCTGCGTTGATGTTCAGTTCAGACTTGCAAATTGAAGATAATTTTCTTCACTTTGGTTTTGGTGTCTAATATTAGGCTACATGATGGTCTTGTAATAATAAAAGTAAAAGCCTATTTTCATTTTTAGACAATGCTTGTTTTATATGCAAAAAATAAGGTTTTTATATCAATGACTATGCAAATTAAGAGTTAATTCATGGTCATCTTAAATGTGTATTAATTAAAAACATTTACACCATTAAATTACACATGGTAATGTTATCAATAGTTGTCAGATAATAGCTATTGAAAGAGTGGATATTTTTCTTCTTCAATGCGTGTGTTAGCCACGGATTGAAGATTGTAAACAGTTTATTTAATTTTTATTAACAGTTGAGTAAGTTTTGGCCCCAAGTTAGATGTTAATTAACACTAAACCAGTCTAAAAATCAGTCCAGTTTCCCCAGCTGTAAACCCATTGGCTGTTAAACTCTTTTTTTTTCTTATAATAAATTGACATGTTGATAACACATTCAGTTTATGTGTTTATGAGTACACTTTCAGAATGCTCTCGATTACGTGAAGATCCATACTGTATGCATCTGTGAGTGTGAGTGGTGCGTTGCGCTGGGACGAGTGTCATAAGGGTGAGAGGGAAAAATCACAGTATACTCACTACAAAAATCTAGACTACACCACTGACCTTACTTAATGTGCAACTTTGTTTTTTTTATAAATGTTTATAATTTCTTTTTGTTATTAGAGTTTTATTTGTTACAACGAGACTTGAGACTTGACTTGGACTCGAGCCCAGAGACTTCAGACTTGACTTGGACTCAAGCTCAAAGACTTCAGACTTGACTTGGACTCGAGGTCAAAGACTTCAGACTTGACTCGGACTCGAGCTCAGAGACTTGTGAACATCTCTGTCGTGGGATGCTGGAAAACTTGATGTCTGTTCGTCTTACGGCTGATATCCAAGACGGCCGGCGTCTCTTCGTCACATCAGACACATAGCTTCCTTGATTCTGCCTCCAGACGGGAAAGCTAAAGAAAGACAATGCGTTGTCTAATTTCTTACCCTGTCGGTCGTGTGAACGGACATTACAACCGACAACACAACAAGTTCTTCCCATAACTTCAAAAATTAATCGAAATGACACTGTACACTTTATATTTTAGCGGTCCGTATTCGTGTCTGCCAGCGTAACGTCGATGGCCTCACAATGTGGCGGCAGTACCCATCAGCCACTGCGGCGCTCTGTGACTGACGTCACGTCTGCACGCCCTATAGATTACAGTCAGAAACCAGTCTTTGCTTATTTGGTCTTAAAGAGACAGTAACATCAATAAACCTACTTAAGTCTGTGTCATTAATGTTAATCAAATAAGACAAAGAGAAAATCACTTCTGTAGCTCTAAAAAATAAGAATTATATTTAATTTATACATAAAGTGTTATGATTCATTTGATTCGATTTCTGTACCTAATGCTTATTTTAAATCTTACTTAATGTGCAACTTTGTTATTTTTTTTATAAATTTGTTATTAGATTTTTCCCCACCCCTTTTTTTGCTAATACGAAAAATGATCCGATCGTGGCTCAAAAACCATAATGTGATCCGAACCGTCAGTTTTATGATCCATCACACTCCTATCAAATTTTTTGATCCGTTACAAAACAGCCGAATGTTTTGTGACAGTTTGTATTCAGACGTTTAAGAGTAAAGTATTTTTTTATCGATTTTTTTATTATTTATATTGTATTAATACATAATTTCACTGTATTCATTTATAATGTAACATTATAGCGTGACATTTTTTTTAAAAATCTTCAAGCACAGGTGACTCCACGTGATAGGAGGGGAGCCCCAAATCAAATTCTGCTTAGGGCCCCCAAGAGGCTCGGGCCGGCACTGCATACTGTAATCATAATATTTACGTCCATTAATAGAATACATTAAAACCTTTTATAGGCCATATTCTCATGGACTACACAAATAAGGTAAGAAGCTTGTAGGAGATAAATGAATTGCTATTTTACACATTAATGAAATACACTTTACACCAACAACTCATTAATAGGATCTCTTGACAGAAATGCAATATAATACATATATAACTATATTATCAGTGGTGTATAAAGACCTTAAATAATGAACTGTATTGTTTTTATTACCTTATAATAAGCCTTTTTATCTACATACACTGAGGGTCCTCTTACATGGAAGTCACTGTCATGTTTCTACAGTAGCCCTATGAACAAACTGTTCTAAAGAGTGCTTTTTATCCCTGTGTTGTCTCAGACGATGACATGTTTGTCCTACAATATGCCTCTTGAAATTGAGGGGTGAACTGTTGGTTTCTATTCACAATCTCACCACTAGATGTCGCTAAAATTTACACACACCACCTTTAAAACGTTACATTGATGCACTCATCCGTCATGTCTGTATTTGGCTGTAATGATCAACACTGCAAAAACAAGGAATAAAATAAACGTTTTATGCAACGTAAGTAGGTCTTAATGCAATGCTGTAATTTCTCGTTTATTTTCAAATTTCAATTTAATTGCATTGAAAGCATGCAACTTAAAAAAATAGCTTTTAAAAACATTTATATAGCTACAAGAGGAACGCATTTTTGTATCATATATTTGACCTCAGAGTCAGAGCACATGAGCATGTGATTCCACGCCCACTTTAGGAGTGAATAGATATAAACATTAAGAAATGGACCATCATCTTTGTACACAAGTATGGTAAACTGAATATTGCTATAGGTGCTGTTTTGAAAGTGATGTGAGCGTTTATGAATGCATCACCAGCAGTGTCCAAGACCATGCACAATGATGGCACCAGCGCTGTTCTTTTTGCATCTGGATTTGTATAATTTATTAACTTTATTGCATCCAGAATGAAGCACGTGATTAATACAGCGAAGTGAAGTGAAGAACTGGACATGCTTTGCCTATTAAACAAAGTAACAGCTGAAAAGATGCTTTATTGATGTTGAGGTTGCATGCAAAATCAACTTGGATAAAAAATCTGAGGGGGCACCTAAGCCCTAAGTTTAAATGGGCATGACACCTCTGATGGTCATTATGATGACATAAAGACATTTATGATATCATAAGAAACTATTATAATGGTGGTCATTATGATGCCATAAAAGACAATTACAACATTATAATGCATAATGGTCATAATGTTGTTCATTATAATGTCCTAAAAGACCATTATGACATCATAATGCACTCTATGACATCATAATGATAGACTTTTTTCGAGTTGGTTGGATGGACCTTCAAATGGAGTCAGAAGTCAATTCAAGGCGGATTTACCTTGTGCTGCCTTTCATTAATGAATTCATTATACATGTGTTCATAACATACTGTACACCAGCACTTTAGCAGATAAATCATAATGCCATCTTAATGATGCTCATTATGATGATCATCATCTAAACTTTGACTACAAAATTGTGGCAACAATTATTGTGAAATGTTCTCGAGGATGTAATATAGAGGAAACACAATCTGGGTTATGAAAGATAACACAGACAATATCAAACAATATTCAGCTGGTACTAAGTAGATTATCTACAGTTAGTGAGTGAGTAGCTTCATCCTGTTTTTAGACTTTTATAAATCCTTTGATTCAATGAACATGGCTTCATTTTTGCCCCTTAGAATAATTGGTTTTGGACATGGTTAAAATGTTGAGTTCCAAGTTTTCTGTCCATTTTGAGCAATGGGCCATTTAACAGTACACAAATGACCAGAATCCAAATCATCTAATGACATGACCACATGATTTACACAATCCCAAATGATTTACTCTTGCAAATACATTTTCTCCATTACCAATGAAGACATAAAAACTGCAGTAGCAGACACAAATAATCTGAAACAACTACTTATATGCTTCTGGCTGAAAATAATTTATTTTAATTTGATTTTAAAAATATATTATTCAATTTAATGCCATCGAATGTGAAAAGCACTCAAGTGATGTGGACATCAAACAGTGGTGACTTTTTCGGTGTTCTCGAGTTGGTTGGATTGACCTTCAAATGAAGTCAATTCAAGGCAGATTGACCTCGTGCTGCCTTTCATTCATTCATTCATTATACATCTGTTCATGACATAACTGTACACTTTAGCAGATGAAAACATGGGGCTTCCATGATGGAAAACATTGTGAAAAATAAATAAATACACACATTTTGGGAAGCTATATACAGTCCCTACAGTATGTGGCATGTCTGTTATTAAAAGCACCATTGAAAGAGAAACTTGCTTTGACTTAACATCAAAATCTTTTCTCGAACAGAGCGGAGCCCCCGTGTTATTTTACAGGTCGGGTTGATGGTTTAATGTCGGTGCTCTACTCGGCTTTCTTTGACTTTCTCTTGCGGGTTCCTTCGCTCAGTTCCTCCTTGGTTTTGGAAGGAGATAGAGGTGCAGGGGCGGCAGCAGGAGCAGAGTGGTGGTGATCGTGAGCGTCCTCACCACCGGCAAGCGGAGAACGAAACAACAGATGGCACAACCAGGACTCGATGAGGGCGAAGGGCGAGCCGTGAGAGTGACGGGCTGTCATAAAAACCTGTAGAAAGAGTATGAGAGGTTTTTGGTTTTTAGCGTAAATCTAGATGATATAAAAATGTTATTGTGTGCTGTTACAGACAGTGATTTTCTGTCAGAAAGACGTCTCTTACCTTGGATGATGCCATGAAGAAAGTAAAGAGACAGATGAGTGTGCTCTTTGACAAAGGGAGCAAATGGGCCTCCTGTAGTGTGAACAGAATCGCTCCATACAGACTGGCTTTAGTAGGGCTGAAAGAATCAAATCAGGACATCAAACAAAACTTTCATAGAAATCTTTTTTTTTATGTGTGAGATTGATAAAAGCACTGGGGACCCAATTATAGCACTTAAACATGGAAAAAAAATCAGATTTTCATGATATGTCCCATTTAATGCACATAAGCAGAAGATAAACCTCAGTGCGTCAGTGAGCAGCCCACTTACAATGACATGTTGAGGATTTCATTGGTCTCAGGCTTCCACACTCCACGCAACAGCTGCTCAAAATTGGACATGAGAGCGACCCCTGACCCTATAAATATTAATAGAGACAATTAGAAGGGCCACACACATCCAGAAAACTACTAAAAGAGTCTTGTGAAGCACTTTCATAAGCATAGGCTTGGGGGGCACCTACTGGCAAACAAGGGTACTGGAATACTTTGAGATTAACAGGGAAAGTGTAGCTTCATTAATTTTAACTATTTATCCTTAATTCACTCAGTCTAACTAAATATCAAGATTAGACAAATAGTATAATAAATAACACAATATCTTATATTTCTGTTTTATACATAGGTTTGGGGGCAGTACCCACCCCGTCCCTCCCCCAAACTCCGCCTATGTACATAAGCCCCAAAAGATAAAGCCCTGTGGAGATACTTGCCCTTAACATAACCAGTGATAACCATGATCAACCACCCGTGGTGATATGCGTGGTGAGCGTGATGAACTCCAGCAGCAATTTTACGAGTTCGGACGACTTCTTTCAGGGCCACCAGCACAAGTTTCACTGGCAGAAATGCCACACATTTGTAAAACAGGTTAAGAGGGCAAAAGAAGATCAGGTACCTGCAAAGTAAGAAAACATTTTAGTCATGAAAAGCTTACTGGTGTTGCTAGAGCATTGCATTATCAGTGCATACTAAAGAAAACTAATTGAATTCTTCCAAAAGCATTGATACGCTGTTAAAGGAGGATTTCAAATGTGATCTAGATGAACCGACTAGACTGTGCACAGTCTGTGAGTAGCTATTTTTTTATGTATTATCTTTTCATTTTTTTACTCTTTTAGCTATTAAAGGGACAGTTCACCAAAAACAAAACTACTGTCATCATTTATTCCCCTGATCTTTTTTAAACCTGTATGAATTTCTGTTTTCTGTTATACACAAAAGAAGATATTTTGATATATAATGGTAAGCACACAGTTGGCGATCCCAAAGTATCTGTTTTTCCCACTCTTGTGGGACTTTTATACTACATTACTTGAATCATATGATAGTATTTTATTTACACATGAGAGCGATGAAGAAGTAATAAGAATAAAGTAATGTGAAAATGTACAGAGCAAAACATGGGCCGAAGTTGGTGTTTGATTATTGGTCTGGCTAGACTAAACTTCTTCTGGAACAAATATCTCAGTATAGATCACCGCTAGGGCTGTGACGAAGGCAGTATTTTACCAATAAACCAATTCACCGTGGTGGTTATATAATGTGTGTGTTTGTGTATGGGCGCGCATTGATGCATGGTCAATGATGTGACGTTAATTATTTTGTGTTCGTATGGTTCAATTAAATGTAAAAGGGTTAAAATATAAAAATAAATTAGCAGATAACTTGCATACATTCTCTTTTTTTCAATGAAAATATAAATATATTCATAAAAAATGTGGAATAAAATATAATCATCTAGTTTAGTGTAATATTACATAATTTGTCAAAGATTATTTCGAAAACAGATCTGTTTTCAGCATATGTCAGGACAAATATTACAAAAACGCATTAAAATTTACATTTAGAAATAACTAATAAAATTATATTATTTTTTATGATTACACTTTCATGCCATCAAGGTGGATAAAATATTTAATATTTCTCATTCTTTGGCGCAATTGGCAATTATACCATTTGACCTCAGGTCCATTCAGTCTTAAAGGGATAGTTAGGCCAAAAATGATATTAAACCCATGATTTACTCAACCCCAAGCTGTCCGAGTTGCATATGTCCATCGTTTTAGATCTTTCAGTTGATTAAATGTAATGTTACGGGGTCCACGACCTTCAAGTCCAAAAAAAGTCCATCCTTCACAAAATAAATCCAAACGGCTCCAGGATGATAAACAAAGGTCTTCTGAGGGTAATCCCACGGTGTTGTTGTAGAAATATCCATATTTAAAACTTTATTAACGAAAATAAATACCTTCCGGTAGCGCCGCCATCTTAGTCGCGTCCGCATTCAGGATGAGATCTTACGCAGCCTACGGAGGCTACTCTGCTGCTGCTCCGTGTCCGCGCCCTCCGAATTTGTCATACGTCACTAAGAAAAGTGCGTACACTACGCTAATACTCTCTCCTGAATACAGAGGAGTCTAAGATAGCGGCGCTACCGGAAGGTATTTATTTACGTTAATAAAGTTTTAAATATGGATATTTCTACAACAACACCGCGCAGATTACCCTCAGAAGACCTTTGTTTATCATCCTGGAGCCGTTTGGATTTAATTTGTGAAGGATGGACGCACTTTTTTTGGACTTGAAGGTCGTGGACTATGGGTGGACCCCGTAACATTACATTTGATTAACTGAAAGATCTAAAACATTTTCTAAAATATCCGAAAATGTGTTTGTCTGAAAAATGATGGACATATGCAACTCAGACAGCTTGGGGGCGAGTAAATCATGGGTTTAATATCATTTTTGGCCGAACTACCCCTTTAACTTCAATAAAAAATGGTGCAAATGTAATTTTTGATTGCATAAAATTAACATACATACACTATATGCATTGAAATAAACCTGATGCATGTTTTTTAAAAAGATTTTTGAATTTCTCATCTTGCCAAACTGTTTTTGTCACTGACTCGCATATAGACTTATATATAATGCATACATATATATTTTGAAATATAAAAATGTAAACGAAGATCAGATATACGTTTCTTAACAAATGTGCATGTAGATAGGCACCGATTTCTTTTTCCGCTGGTGGGTGCTCGTCACAATGTCAAGGAATACTTAGGTTACTTAGCAACGGCAAATGCTCGGAAGCACCCAGGCGCTTTGAAAAGAAGGAAAAAATTGTCTTGGTTACGTTTTCAGCATGGTTTTAGACACAAAATGTGAAGCAAATGTAAAGAAATTGAGCATATGTGCTTGGCCATTTCAGTGGGTGCTCGAGCCGATCCCCGGCGCACCCACCGGATCGGCGCTTATGTGTGTGTTTTTTAAACTTGTAATTGACTTGTTATTTATATTGAATGTAAACAGAAATAATGTACTCTTGAGGGACGCTGTTGTTATTAATTCTTTGCAGATGTCTACCAGAAGTTAAGTTTGGGCCACCAAAGTCATTTGTTTATGATGTTGCCACTAAAAGAGTCTATTCATACACTCTAAAAACAAACGGTGCTATATAGCACCAAAAGTGGTTCTTTGCTCGTAATCATAGAAGAACCGTTTTTAGGGCCATATAGCACCGGTGAAGCACCTGTGTAGAACCTGTGAAGCACCTGTGTAGATCCACATAGTGCTATGTAGAACCATATGTGGTGCTATAGTGGTGCTATATGGCCCCCATATGCTTCTTCACTGGTGCTTCACCGGTGCTATATGGCACTAAAAACGGTTATTCTATGATTACGAGCAAAGAACCACTTTTGGTGCTATATAGCACCATTTTTTTTTTAGAGTGAGTTACCATTGTTATGGTATAAATCGTGAGTATTAATTTTTCAACTACGGTAAATGATGCTTAAGCACAATTTGTACACCACAATGATCTTGAATTTGAAAATACAACTTTGAAACTACCTTCAAGGCAACTTGTGTGTCATATGCAAAGTATGCAAACAGAACTGTGCAAACAGAGATATGTAAAAGATCCTTACCAGACAGCTGAAGCCAGTAGGATGTGACTGTTGTTATGGAAATAGTCTATTGGTGACACACCCAACATGATGTCTGCTAGTATATAACTCCCAAAACAGTAGAGCATAGCACAAAGCCAAGAGGCCACTGGACTTCTACGGGACACCTCCACAGCACCTGAACAACAAAGATTTACAGACTTTACAAACACTACCTGGGAATCAAAAGTTGTTGTGGTTGTTTTTTTTTTGCTCAATATAAAAGTTTAAAAGAAATATTAAAAGAAACGAGATTCGGACAGCACTAAGCGATGTTGTACTCATTTGGTCAAATGTCAAGATGGAGGGGTGATGATCTCAAGGGATGAACCGATCTTAAAGAACAGGTGTAGCCTGGGCGATTACACGCTCAACAGGCATTTTGACTGAAAACTGATCCACTAATGTGTGGACTAAAAATAAACAGAACCCTAAAGCTTTTCGTCCATCGCAACTGTAGGCCCTGTTTCAAACCATGACCTCCAACACACAAACACATGTGACGGGTCAAGCTTCAGCCAGCAACTGGAGAATGTACAGTATGGAGAACACGGTCGATATCACATTCTTTTACCAGTTACATATGGCTTAGGACCAGCTGGTAATGGTAACATAAACTGTTTTAACATATCTATAATAAAAATAATATAATACGAATAATATAATAAAAACAGAAAATGGTGATCACCATTAACATATGAAAATATACTTAAATATAAAAGATATAATGTACATAACCAAATAAACTCCAGCAGGGTGATCAGTATTTTCTATCACTCTTATTTGGCAAAATCTTCACTTGAAAGATTTGTTTTAGCTGTTTCCAGTAACTTACTGTACCGTGGGATAGTCACGGAATTTTTGCTAAAAAAATGCGGACTGTCTTTTCCATGGCATTCTCACGGATTGGTTACTCAACTGTTTTGTCCTATTTTCTTAACATTTTCGCTTCGGTTTAGGGTTAGATTTACATAAAATGACATCCCTACCCAAACCCAACTCTAACCCCAACGCCAGGCGATAATTGTTTAACGTTTAGAAAATATAAAAGAACAAATCAGAAAAAATAGTATAAATCAATAGTTAAAGTGACATACTAACGCAAACACCAAATCTAACCCTTAACTGAAGCGAAAATGGTTTGAAAATAGGAAAAAGCAGTTGAGTAACCAATCCGTGAGAATGCCACAGAAAAAGACAGTCCGTAGCAGGGCCACAGAAAAATGCGGAGATCCGTGAGAATGCCACGGAAAAATGAGCAAAAATTGTGAGATCAGGTTGATTTAAATGTATGTTATTTACTGGCAACAGTTTTGTTCAAAGTTAAATGAACATAAAACATTAACAAGTCTTTGTCTTTAAAGAATAAAACTAAAATAACAGACTCATGCAGGAACAAGAAATCCTCATCAAGCTTTTTCTGTTTTTTTTTCTTCAGATTTTGCTTGTTATTTTATTCTGTAAAGAAATAGACTTTTAATGTTTAATGTTCATTTAACTTTAAACAAACTGTAAAAAACATACATTTAAGTCTACAGTAAGTTACGTGCAAACATCTGATAGTAATACAGTAATTTCTGGAGTAAAAACTTGAGGTTTATTTGCCAAAATAAACCTGGTAAAATATTGATTTGATACATTTTATTTGCCCATTTGTAAATTTCTAAAATCCATGTTGGAAAAAGAAAAGAGACAGCGGAGTGATACATTAAACTTATGATTAATACCGTATGTCAGATTCACATTAATTACGTCTTGTAAATATATTTTAGTACTTCAAAATGTTTATTAATATTATGCATCACAAATGTTTTAGTTTGAACAATTTTCTGTTTGTCTGTTATTTACTGTGATTACATTTGTGTTATATCCGCCATACTACTTTCTTAATATCGGTTTCGACATCGGCAATAAAAATATATATATATATCCGTCGACCACTATTTTAAATTAGCCTATTTAAAAAAATGTTTTTAATTATTAAGGGAATTAGTCTGCTTTAGTTTTACTGAATTTATTTAAGTCAATTACAATTATTTTACTAAATTTTAATACAAACAAATGCAAGAAGACTGTCGACCTACTTTTAATTTTGGGGAGTGAAATGACACGAACCTGTTTCAAATATTAGACGAATTCATTTAGCCAAGGCCTGGCTTTTTACTTTCATTAAAGCAAAAAGCCAGTCCTTCCCTAAATGTATTTGTCTAACAAATGGTGTTCATCAGCTGCGCGCGCCTGTCCTGTCCGTCTATTTAGGGCGCTTCTATTTATTGCAGTGAGGCTCGCGGCGGTATGCACAGGCACTCGATCGTGTTTCGAAGAGGCTCTTTAAGAGTTACAAAACTCTTTACAAACATATAGAAAAAATCATTACTGACACGAATAAATTAAGCAATTCATACGACCATCATCCTACAGTTTCAATATCGATGGCAGTGGCAGCCAATCCTGAATAGGCTAAATAAAATTTACGTAACACTTGTGTTCACTGAAAATATATTTTCTTCAATATAAGCTTTAGAGTCAAGATAAAAATGCATATAATCTCCTGACATAGCTTCCCTTTTGCATTTTACCCAAATAAATTTGTAATAGCTAATAACAATAATGCACAACCAAATTCCTTCCCCATAAACAAAAATGTATCTTACCTGGTTCATATTTGAGGTAGAGTATCGACACGATATAATAAGCGACATCAAACACTGGAAACATCGCCATTTTAGAGAAATAATGGGCAATTTCGCCCAGATTTAGGACATCCAGTACCTCCATGATGTTCTTTTGACTCTACCACATGAAGAGAGTCGTCTTCTGCACGAGTGAAGGGCTCTGCTCATATACAGATGCCTATTAATATAGAGCACAAGCTGAGACGCACTATTCAGGTTAAAACAAGACACACAGACGCTTCAGAGACAGCTTCACTACTGCCACTTAGTGGATAAAGACAAAAGCCTTATCCATTGTCAATCAAATGAATTTAATCACACTATTAAGAGTGTATTATCATCACTAATAATATTTGTTGGTTTTAATGTCTGTATTAAACAACTAGACCAATTTTTTGTGAATTGTATTTTATGATTTGTTTTATAAGGCTATATGATCTTTTGTAAGTTCATCTGTGACAATTATACTCAAATCCCCCCCCCCTTTTTTTTAAAGATAGAATAAATTATAGTAAAATTGTTCTATAGCTGTTTTATGGCCAGTATTTAAGGGCCTAGAAATTTTAAATCAAATCTACTTATTGTGATTCTGCTGATCATTATTAACCATAAATCAAAGTACCGTACATTAAAAAAAAAACCTGTGGACGTTAATTTTAATAACGTTAATTTCACTTTAAGAAAACTTAATTCAATCATGTTGAACCAGTGTTTTTTTCATTGTAGTACCAGCTGATCAAGGGATCAACCCTAAACAGTCATGTTGTTTTCCACCGCCAGATGGCGCTAATAAACTACAGGTTCTTAGTGCGTTCGCACACGCGTATAACAGAAGAAGACAAGGAACCAGTGCGGAAATAAGTAGTCAAAATGATTGGAGATCTTTTAATTTTCGGGTAAGTTATCTGGTTTCGATCAAAACTAGGCACGTTTCGTTATTTATTAATGTTAACTTACATACGATGTTGAGAGGTGTAATTAACGCCTGTCGCGATGTAATAACAGTATGTTTGTGTCTCCACGTCACTCATTTTCTCTATATGTCTATGTGTGTACTCAGCACTCTTCTCGTGAACGCTGGAGCTGTGCTCAACTTTAAACTGTGAGTATATAATATGACACACACCTATATGTCATCTAACAGTTTTAGTTTGGGGGATTACTCTTTAATCGTTGCTCTCTGCTATGTTTGTGTTTAACTTATACAGGAAGAAAAGAGAGAGTCAGTCTCAAGGGTTTGGCGATGAATCTCGGGTATCAAGCACAGGTAATATCACATGTGTGCAGAAATATATCATCCTTCAATTACTTTATCCAAGTAATATTTTTGATAGAGATATCATGTTTTTTTTACATCTCTGTTTTGTGTAAAGTTTTCAGTATTATTTGTTAATGCTATAGATTATTACAAACATCTATAGGGTCCCCAGACGTACTAAACACATACTTGGGTCATTCTACGGAAATGTCAATTTTTCTGTCCCTAGCCCTACAGAAATATTACACTTGAAACACCCTTTAGGGTTTTATTTTAAAATGAGACAATATGTTATTTGAACAATTACACCTTCTTGATATTTTATTTTTATTAATGAATTAGAATTCTAAGCACCACAGAAGTGCTCGTCCCCACAGTCATGTACAGAGGGAAAATGCTTTATTTTAAGATCAAAAACAGTGTTTTCTTCCATTTAAAATACAATAATGTGTCCATAACTATCAAATATATGATGTAAGTTACATTAAAAGACAAAATGCTAAATAAATATTATAAAATATATAATGAAAGTAGTGGTCCCCTGGCAAAAAAGCTCATATTTAAAATCAAAATCACACTGATGACATCACTTGACTTTCTTCTTTCAATTTCCTGGAGATCTGTGAAGAGACGCCCATATAAGTCCACTGTCTCTTTTCATTTATCATTTATCTCATGATTTCATATTAAGCTTTTATTTTAAGTCACTGGTATTACCTCCTTTATTGTTTGGGAATTGTAAAAACTAGAATACAAATGGATTAAACTACTTAATTTAGTGAGTATACAATCATTGACAACATGTGGTTTGATACTTTACAGCAGAAATTTTGTAAAATGCAGTTTTCATGAAAATTGTCACTGGTGTTACCTTCTTTGTGGGTAACAGCAGTGAAGATCAGTAACAACATTGACTGGTGATTTGTTGTGTCACTGGTGTTACTGTGTTTTTTTTCTTTCACATTAAATAAAATCTTTCACATGTGACATGATGATAAATCTTAATTCATTGAATTCTGCTACACTTAAGAATTAAGCTTTAAAGCTGAAAGAAGCTAAAGAAGTAAGGTAACACCAGTGACAAAAAAAGGTCTATGCAGTCTTGAAGTACATGCACACGAAAAATAAAAAATCATTAAGCTGTCATTTATGTGTATTTATAAAGTCAAAGAGTAATCTAATAATGTGGTCTAAGTTTAAATGTTAAAAAAAATAAATACATTTTAAGACATCTTGCCATACCAAAAGTGGATGTTTCTGTAGAATTACATAACAGAAAAACAAAGTACTTGTATCTTAGCTTGCATAATTTCTGTTTAGGTGACAACATCAGAGAGTTTTTACTGAGCCTACGGTACTTTCGCATATTCATCGCCCTTTGGAACATTTTTATGATGTTCTGCATGATCTTGTGAGTATTAACTTTATATAATAATGGTTTATATTAATATCTTTATGGGGTTTCTTTATCAAAGCAAACTGTTTTCCTGAAAATATTTTCTTATGATGCATTGTTTCTCCCTCAGGTTATTTGGATCATAACATGTTACTCAAAGGAGCACAACTAATACCAGGGATATTGCAATATGGTGTCTGGATGATGTCTTGTAAATGTTTTACTTTAACTGTGGGATGCTTTGAAGTCTGAAGTTGTTATAGGCTTACTGGATGCCTGCAAGATTTGTTCAAAAGGTGTATATTACTTGTACTTTCTGAGATGTGTATAAACACTTTGTGAATTAAGGTTTTAAACTTGTTGCTCAATATAACGCTAGGGATTTAAATTTTCACCCTTTGTACGCTACCATTGGACAGTTTTTCACAGTGCGAGTAAGAAAAGTCTGATTCTGCATGAAGACACACGCATTGATCATTTATTAAAGAAAATGTGAGCATATAAATGGTTCTTAATTACTGCTAAATGTACATTGCACAGGGTTAACTTCAAGGACCTTTAAAAAGGACTTTCCAGGTCTAATACCCCTTAATGTGGGAACACAATGAAGGGCAAGCTTACATGTTACCTTATGTTTGATATATTGTATCAAACTATGAATGCAAACCATTTCGGCATTCAAAACCAAGTTATCATGTGCGCTATAAATGTTATTCTACACAGGGAATTGTAATTTTTCTTCCAGAAAATGTGCACAAGACATTCAAGTATTTTAAGGACCTGAATCTACAAGTTTAACTTTCCAGGTCCTTCATTTTTTTTTGTCCCAGAGTCACAAACTTTCAAGGACCTATGGGAAGAATTATACAAATCAGCAGTGCACAATTACTGCATTTCTGCCAATGTGACAATTTTGAAGTTTAGGCTATGTCCACACGAAGCCGGTGCATTCCCTATCCGATCATTTTTTTTCCTTGCTCTAAAAAAATAATCCGTAAACACGAAACCACTGAAACTGACTGAAAGCGGTGTAGTATATATGCCGGACCAGTATGGGGCGCTGTAATTCTGCCACAGATATACACTATACACGGAGAAGAAGACTTTGAGCATGCGCATAACCAACGTATGGTGTTGTCCATTATCGCTTGTTGGTCACCACAATTGCATAGAAGCAATAGATTTTGCTGTAATAAAGCTAGTAGGCTTTAGTAGCTTCTGTAGCACGAACACAATCACATAGTCCGACGTTATTGTTGTTGCTGTTACGTGTGATGCTTCCGACACGTGTTGTGATGACACTTTCGCTTCACAAAATATACGGATTGGCTGTACAGACGAAACCGCAAGGGTGTCGGTTTCAGATTTATCCACTTTAGGACCCGGTTTCAAAAAATAGCGGATTCAGTCTCTCAAAATGCCGGATCCGTGTGGATGAAACGCCAATACGATAACAAATTTATACGTAAACAGTGATACGCGTCTCCGTGTGGACAGCCCCTAAGTTTCCCTCTGTACGTTTGAAAGTTTGTCAAATCTAAAATTTTAGGTTTAATTAAGTAAATGCACATCTGGTCACATTTTGTAAGTTTAAAGACATCTCAAAGCCCAAATTTGTTTCATCAGAAGTTTATTTTCTATTGTTTTAATCAAAGAGCATCAAACACTCCAAACTGCCATTTTAGGCTTCTTCCACTTGCTTCTCGATCTGGATGTTGCACTGGGTGCTCCTGGTGGTTCAAAATCCATTAAACACCTAAAATGTGGAAAGAGAACATAATGTAATGAATGCAAAACAAATGCAGACCAATCTGGGTTTTGGCACAATTTTACAAAGAATCATAATACCTTTATGTGTGGCCATCATGGGTTATTCATTCTCTTGAGGCATCTTGAATCTGAAGTGTCCTGTTGAAAACAAAAGAAAGGTTTAATAAGGATAAAAGGAGTAAATTGCTTTCATGCAAAACTTTGCTGGTGCATCAGAAATTTTGGCTTTAATAAAAGATCAAAGTCAACATTATCGATCTGCTGGGGAAAAAAGTTCAGTCATCACTTACACAGAAGATAGAAAGCTCTTGAGCAAAATTAAAGTTAAGCCTTACCGGTCACGGTGTCGATCCACTTAGGTCTTGCGAAGTCATATGCATGTGTGTTGTCATCCATTTGGTAAATGCATAATCTAGGGAAGAAAAGGCAACAAGCAGGTCATTACCATGAACGCTTAAATCAAAAATCATTGTGTGTGGTCATCTGGTTGATCAGAATATTTGGCTTATTTTCGTTACAAAGTCAACAGAGTCGATCTGCTGGGGAAAAAAGTTCAGTCATCACGTGCACCAGATGATAAAAAGCTCTCGTAAGCAATGAATTCAAGACTCACCAGTTTCTGACTGTTAAGGACTTTTAAAGTCGGATAAGTTTGTGGTCACCCATTTGGTAAACGTATGATCTAGAGAAAAAGAGTAAAACAAAAAGGTCATTAACAAAAAAAAGTAACCATAAACAGACTTAAATTTGTCATCCGGTTGCTCAGAACATTTGGCTTATTTTTCAAAAATAGTCAACAGGGTCGATCTGTTGGGGAAAAAAGTTGAGCCATCATCGCTACCGAGTACTGCGCTTCTTAAATGTTTATGAAGCGTTCAGTATTTAATCAGTTGTACCTAATGTGAATCTGTACTCACCATTATCTGACCACATGAAGCCGAACTCATAGTTCCAACAGCACGTGTTCTGCAAATCACAAAAAACAACCGATAAACAAAAGGAATTAACCATAAAATACTTAAATTATTAATACTATAGCGGGCTAAATAGTAATTTTAAACATATAATTCAAGTTGTACATTTAACTTAGACCTTCCTATGTGTACACGCGCCCCAAGAGACAAACGTGGTAAAGCATAACCAAGTTTCCGCTCATTCTTAAATTTTAAGCAAAGCTGACCAGTACATTACATGTAACACATACACCTTTTAAGTTTCAACCTGTCATTAAGACATTTAAAAAAAAATCAAAGACAAAACTCAAAGGAAAAATCCGGTGAACTTACCTCTCTACAGAACAAGAAGAAAATGGAAGGAAGAGCAAGCACGCGTTATATAGACTTAGCGCATGCGCAGTGAATGAAGTTGGCGGTATGTACATTTAGCAAATATAAAGCTAATACATTGAGAAAACCTTTTTTTAACACAATTTTTTTACGTTTAGGTTAGTAGAGTCGTTGTTTTCTAAAAAGCTGTTTATGCTTTTTTTATTGCAATTATAAAATATCTGAATCAACAATCATGGATGGAGTACAATAAATATATAAAATAGGGAAGAAATATTAAAACAATGTAAAAGCTAAGGAAAAAATACAAAGGTAATGAAGCAATTTATGTAACATTTATCTTATTTATGTAATCTTTATACAGATTCACAAATGTGACACTTTTTTGGTAATAATTAAATAAGTAGGGTCACAATGACAATTGTTTAATTTGGGAATTGTTAAGGAAAATTTAAATTTATTAATATAATATTTTGCCAATAAAGTACATGCATTCCCTATATATTCTAAATTTGGTTTGCAATAAGAAAGTTGGATTTCGAAGCCAGACATTTTGACAGATCAGACCGAAATCCTTTGACAAGGGGACATTTGAAGAAGAGATGATCAATTGAACACAATTCAAATTAATGTTACTAAATTTAGATATAATCTCATTAGAGGGGTAGATATTATGTAACATTTTTAAATGTAGTTCTTTAACTTTGTTGTGGACAAAAAAATATAAGGTAAGAGCCATGCTTTTTTCCAATGAAATTTATTTATTAAAGAATTAAAAAATAATAATTCCCCTCGAAGTATTTTTTTCCTTGGCTGAAGTTTATGTGTGCTTTTTTTTTATTGAACAAACATACAACATAACAAGACATCCAAAGAGTTTATGTGTGCTTTTTGTTCATGTTTATGTGTGCTCTGACGTAATACCCTTGAAGCCGAATCGTTTTACATTGTTTCAGTCACAAGGTGGCAGCATAAGTTTGTAGAAAATTATCCCGTCATTTAAAGACTTTGTTGCACTCAGATTTAAATACTTTATGGGGACTTTTAAAATTAAAGTGATTAAATTCTCACCAAACTTTATCCAAAAACAATAAAAAAATGACGTATTTATATAAATTCACAGTCTATGTTTCCGCATCATGTGTTTATTTAATCTATGTTTACGTTGAGCACGTATACAAACGCAAACGTGCACGCTCACTGTAGAGCTATTAGCACCTTTTTGTGTGATTACATTAGCACATATCTCATGTTCCGTGTGTTCATAGCACAGATGAATGTGTTGTCAGCACATTAAGGGCGGCTCCAGGCTCTTTGTTTCAGTACAAAGGCATTTAAATCGTGAATGACCAGTCGTGGGATTATCTCCCATCAAGAGTTGATATTAACAAGCAGCCCATCCCCCAAATGTCTCCAAAACATTCCTTAAAATGTGTGAAGTGTTGCTGTTACAGTGCCTATAAACTCTAAAATGATTTGTTTAAGAAAGAATGTACAAAATACTTTTATAATTGAATTTTCATAAATGTTTAATATCAAACCAATATTGTGACATGTTTTGTGTTGCTTGAAGTGACATTAACATGCGTTTATTAAGCAGAAGCTTAAGTTGTCCAAAGTGCAGGTTTAAATAGTGGTCATTCCTTACTAATAGGTTTAAAGAGCTAGGTGCTTATTCCTCAGGGCATGTTTTGCTTTATTGCAAGATCTTGTTTGAAAGATCCCACCTGACAATTGGGCTTGTTTGGGGGATTAGCTGAATGTTGGTTGTTTAAGTGTTTTTAGGTAAGAGACCTCTTGAACGTTCCAGGGCTATAGGCGAGGAAAACCGTGATGACGATGACTGAATTGAAAGGATTATCCAAATAAACAAGCACATCTGCACTTTCCCTAGTGATCATTTCATCATTGTAATGATTTGATCTAAAAGATTTTGATGTCCAACAGACTGCACTTCATTTAGAAATCTGAGTCATGTTGTTGTAAATGTTGTGAGATGATGTCTTGTTATTCTCTTCAAGAAACAGAAGAGCAATGTAATGATTTTCTGTCAGCTTACATTGAACAAACACACAGCAGATCAGACTAGTTAAGTACACATGTGGCCTCATAAAGAAGAAAGAAAGTCTGTAAGATATGATCTTTACAAAAGAGACAATCAAGAACGTCTGCAGAGGAAGAAAGTCTGGGTAATGTAGGACAGAGAGAGAGTTCCCGGTGAGATCACTGGTGCCTTTCAGCAAGAGCAGTGCATATGACCTAACCAGGGTGTGGGACTTTTTATTTGACCTTTGGGTTCAGGCTGGCTGCTGCCTGCATGCAGACCGGGGGCACAGCAGGAGGGTGGTGCTGCTGGACAGACCGATGTCTCCAGGCTGCTGTCCATCCATGTGGTACAGGGAAAAGGGTCTCTGACCACAGCGGGTGGTCATCAACGTGGCAGATCAGCATACTTGGGCTGTCGTTGCAATGTCTTTCAGAATCCCCATTGCTACATAACAAGCAGCAGGGTTTTGTCAAGACTCGTCTAATGTTTGCTCCCTAATCAGTCAGAGATTAAGTCAGGCAAGCAGTGCAACACAGTAACCCGTGGAGGGAAAAGCAGGCTGAGGTCAAGGATGTGCTGGGTGTTTCCATTCATCAGAGGGAGATGGTAATTGTATGCACAGATGGATAAGGCTGCATTTTTGCCTGCAATTATTAACCTTGAATATAAAGTGCAATTTTGGGATTGAGTAAGAACAGCGCTGTTAATATTGGAAAGACACTTTGAGGAACACAATTCCCCCCTACAAAAAAAAAACACGAAATACATAAATAACGTTTGAGTTGGCATTTTGTTTATTTTTTTTGGCAGTGGTGGCCAATACCAAAATCCTAGAGTTATATTGTAAAAATGATAACGAGAATTTGGGTGGAAATTTTATACATTTTTGTAATGACCAGTATATTTCCAAATATAATATTTAACCCGTCACATACAAAATGTTGTTGATGCAAAATTTTCAAACATAAATATCCTCAATACAAATACAAGATAAGAAGAATAAATAAGGGGTCTATTGTTATTATTGTTATTAATATTAAGTTTGCTCTGGGTCAGGTTAGGCTAAATTACGGTAACGTTAACACATTTGTTTAAAGAGGCTTAGTTTAAATAGGTAACTGATTAATAAACACTAAAAGTATATTTCAAACTATTGTAAGATTTGAAGCGAATAAAAAAAAGAATATATTGTTGATTTAACATTAACTTTGCCCCATGATAGACTTACAATATATATGCACAGCATTATTGTCAAATCAATAATGTTACTTTAAAACAGTTAAACAGTTTCAACTTGATTTTATAAGTTATGTCAACTGTTCTCAAGCCAAAAATTAAAATAGTAGGTTGAATTGACTTGCAAAACCAAGTTGTTTTAACTTCATGCTGCATTTTAAACACAATATTCCTTTTAGCCACATTAGCCACACACAAAAAGTTAAACTGTCTTTATTTTTTAAGTATTGTCATATTAATTCTTTAGATTTACATCTTCTCTAACAATGAGAAAAGAATGAGCGAGCATTGTGTGTCGGTAACATGGACAAATGATGCCTGAATTTGGTGCTTTGTCCAAATAAACAAGTTGTTTGGGTGATAAAATCCTATAATGTAATCCATTTCATTTCGCATTTGCATTTTAATGTAAACTAAAACGCATCCATTTCTTGTGGACGTGTGTTTCAACCCACAGCTTTTTTCTTATGTTAAAATTGTGACCAGGAATAAAGCACTAAGAAGAAGAAACAAATAATTGTCATTATAACAATAAGCGGGCCTATGCGTTGTCCACACTTATCAGAATAGAGTACAGACAGCCCAGTCTGCGCGCGCGCCACACCCACTCGGTTCAGCGCGCTATTTAAAGCGTGTAGACAGCAGCGGCACGAGACCATCAGCACCACATCAGATGTTGGATAAGCAGCGCTACATCAGATGTCGGATACGAACTGTTGCTGCAGTGGATTATTCAAAACCAACCCAAATGATATGATCAAGTGAAGAAGCAACACTCGAAGTTCAACTTTTTGTTTTTGTTTATCATTCTTTACAGAGATTTATTCAATATGACTTATTATTCAATATCGGAGCTGCTCAGTGCCCTGATCGTAGCGTGTTTTTGCAGTATGATCGCAGACGCCATGAGGGCAAACTTTACACTGGATAACGACATTCACTCGAGTTTCATCCAGCGGCGTCTGAAGAGTCAGGAGCGAAGAGAGATGCAGCGGGAGATCCTGTCCATCCTCGGGCTGCCGCACAGACCCCGGCCGCTCGTGCACGAGAGACAAACCGCAGCTCCCATGTTCATGCTGGATCTGTATAACGCCATCCTGGAGGACAGAGATCAGCGAAGCGGTTACCTGTACTCGTACGAACCCGTGAACACGACCCCAGCACCCGCGAGCCAGCAGGACAGCCGCTTTCTCAATGATGCCGACATGGTGATGAGTTTTGTCAATTTGGGTGAGCATATTATCATATAAAATCATTACGACAACAGAACAGCTGAAATCCCAAAGTTATGCGGATTGATGTATTTGTGTTTTATTCTATTTAGTAAGGACAAATCAATCACTAACAGTCAAATACTAGATAAAAATCTGGGAGATAATTTCATGTCTTGTAGATTTATTTGTTTCTTAATAGAAATATAATTATAATTTAGTAATTCTTAGGCTAGGTGTAGTAATGAATTAGTTTAGCTAAAGTTTAACAGGTTTTTTGTAATGGTTTCAAACATTAAATAATTTATTTGTAAATAAGCTAAAATATATTTACCCACATGAAAATAATGTAGTATGTACTTTAAATTGCAGTATATCATAGTATAGTATAGTAATTACTACACTTTGTTAATGTGTACTAAAGTCTTGTGTAGTTTAACTACACTGTAAAACCTAAAAGTTAACTCAACTCAAACCATTTAACTAAACCGGTTGCATTAGTTTTAAAACACATACATTTGAGTACTGTGAACTTAAACAAATTGAGTCATATGCAGTTATGCACTTATATTTAAGTTCACACTACTTAAATATAAGTGCATAATTGCACATGACTCAAGTTCACAGTACTTAAATTTATGTGTTTTAAAACTTAAATGGTCTAATGCAACCGGTTTACTTAAATGGTTTGAGTTAAGTTAACTGTTAGGTTTTACAGTGTATAGTGAATTGATTAACTGTAGTAAAAACTGTAGTATTCATTAGTATTTACTGCAGTAATTGCACACTCTGTGCGAATTAGCACTAAAAGCTCGTAATCATAGGGGAAACATTTTTAGTGCTATAGCATCTAAAGTAGTACCTATAAGAACCAAACATGGTGATATAGAACCACTATAGCACCAGATATGGGTCTATATAGCACAATATGGTTCTACACAGGTACTACACAGGTACTAAAATGGTTCCCATGTGATTACGAGCCAGTGAACCACTTTTAGTGCTATTTAGTATCGTCGGTTTTAAAGTGCAGTAAAGAATAGTATGTAAGGAATAGGCATGGGCCGGTTACCGGTTTCAAGGTATACCGAGGTTTAAAACAGTCAAGGTTTCAAAACCACTAAAATGTTCTGTGATACCGTCTCCAAGGTATGAGCTGTGCTTATACAAAATTCATTAAATCATGAAGTCATGTGATTGATTTGATGTTTACATTTAATATACATTACGAAAATATTATATATGTTTTGAAAGCATATTATAATTTAAAGGCTTAATTGTACCTGGCATTTAAAAATAACACATTTTAGTGTTGCAATGGCAATACCGCAACACCGCGAAACCGTGGTATTTTTGCTAAAGGTTATCATACCGCCAGAATCTTATACCGGCCCATGCCTAGTAAGGAATAATTGACGACGGGCCATTGAATTATAAGAATATAATGCACACCCAAGGTGGTAATATGGCTGCATTATTTTCAAATAATTCAAAGGTCCGGAGTCAATTATTCCGTTAAAAACCACGATTACCACAAACATTGCTCTTTTAGGTGTGCGGTTATCGAAAAATAATGCATAGCCGTGGAACATTTCTCAACCAATCAGAATAAAGCATTCAACAGACCCGTGGTATAAAGTATAGTACAGTATAGTATATTAATTACTACTCTTGGTTAAGGTGTACTATAGTCTTGTGTAGTTTAACTATAGTGAATTAATAAACTGTAATGAAAACCCTAGGACACGTTAGTTTTTACTGTAGTAATTGTAGTATAGTATAGTATAGTATAGTATAGTATAGTATAGTAATTACTACACTTTGTTATTGTACAGTATTTTGTAATATTAACTATAGTGGATTGATAAACTAGTATACTTTAATATTTACTATGGTGAGATTTAAAAACACTGTAGTATCTAGGAACCTTACAACAGATCGAGTACTATAGTAGTATTCCATTAACGATTTGCAAATGTCTTTTCTGCCCTACAAAGCAAAAAGGCAGTAACTACGCAGAGTGCAGAAATGAGAAAAATTACTTTAATGTTATCCTATCTCATCCAGCCTGTGCAAACGACTAAAAAATGTCTCCAAAACGGCGGCACACATTTGAGATAAAATGTTTTGTCACATAACAAAGGATGTCTTGAATTTCATGAAAAGATAATAACAAATTTTTGACAAAAATGCAGGTACTGCTTTTTTGTTTTGTATGGCAGTATTATAACCAGTATTTTGTTTACATATAAGCTATGTCCGACAAATAGACACCCTTATAAGGTCAATCAAAGTTTTGTTTACAATTATGAATAACAAACATTTAAGTTCTTTTATTATTTACACAACATAATTTCTGACAGCTGTTTAATGGGATAAATCTGTATGTATATGAAGATATTTAAACTTCATGGTCAGTAAAGTGCACAGATCAGTTTTGGAAGGCTTGTTTTATTCTCATCTTAATTGAAATGTAAAGACAACGACTGTGTATTCCACAGAATCCTTTCAAAGCTCTTTTAGACAGGCTTTAATGGGGCTTTGTTTCGCATGACTTGGATTTAGGGAGGCATTTCTGAACCGTGCTGAGGGCAATGGATGGGGGGTGTCATATATATCATCCAAACACTCTTGCTTTCGAGACATGACCTTTAAAGTGTGTGCTCAGTCTGCGATTACGGCTCTTGTGTGTCTGGTCAAAAAGATGGACTTCTAATTGAATGTATGTAATATATGTGTTTTGGGGTGTATTGATGAAAGCAGAACTAGGTTTGGGGTCTTTTTGAATGTTACTGTATTTATCAATCCCAGTGGTTCTCCTGGAACCCAAACTACATACGCCTATCCAATATTCTGAAATAGAAACACAGGGAGTTCCCATTCAGCATCAAAACCCTTACGCACCAGTGACAGCTGCTGTTGAAGAGATGTTGTGTTTAATAATGAAGGGTAATTGATGTGTTGGCTGACCTCTTGGGGTGTTTTACCACATTTTATGAGAGAGTGCTTATGATGTGTTTGGACTGTTTGGAGAGGGCGATCGGGCTGCTTTAGGGTCATTTCCTCCCCGTTCAGTTGTGTTTCTATGTGATGTCCCTGTAGTGGACGTTTAAGACCACATTGAACAACCAATTTGCCACAATTTCAGGGTTATAAGAATGTGTCAGACTGTATAGCATTGCTTTACCACTGTGACCCCAGCCTGATCTCACAGGAATTTGTACGTATTTTATGAGTTGGTGAACTTTTTAATAGTGAAAAATAACCCTAACGTCACAGCGGCAAAAGCAAATCGTACAAAATCTTACGAATGTAGTTGTTCATATTAATTAGCCAGCTTGTAAAATACTTACGAATTGCCGTGCGATTGTGTTGGTGATCCACCTGAAATGGCTCGTTTTCATACAGTGTTTTTCATCATTTGATCATCATTCGATATATGCAACGTACGCAAACATCTCTTTCTCTCATACACTTTGTTTACCACCTGCTGTCTGTCTGTCCATCTGTGTTTAAGGCTTGACCTTCATATTTTTACTTTTAAACTAAACAACTTTCTAAACTTTCAAACAAGGCTGTCATGGTTAAGTTTTCCTAGTTTTAATTTCGTACTGTGAAACAAACCAAAACACATATTTTGCCGCAAGAATATACAAGGCAAACATTTTCCAGCAGTCTGGCCGTGACCTCATAGAGCAACTCATGGTAGAAATGAACCGACTCCCATTTTCCATGTTTGCATATTTCACATGAAAGTTTGACAAAGATGCTCAAATTGTGTTTACAGTGACAACCAGATGTTGACTATGAGAACTTAATAAAGTTATACAGTGACATTTACAATTTTGGGTGTTAGGTGGCGTGTACACCAAAGCGTTTAAACGTGGCTGAAATCCCAGGCCGATGCCAACTGTAAGCGCTTGCCAGCGTTTTTCAGCTGAGAACTTTGGTTGCTATGATACTTCTGCTTTGTTTATCAGTCGGTGTTGTACGATGCGCCGCTTGGTTGTTGTGATATCTGTCCCGCCCCTCCTTCACTGTGATTGGATGGGGCGTGAGAAGTGACATTAGCCTCTTCACACAGTAATTTCGGTAAATTACCATGAATTTACCAGAATTAATTTACCAGTAATTACAAAAATGTGCTGTTCACACAAACATCTTTTTACCACTAAGACATCATTCACACATCAGTATCAAAATAAACTTGGAGAGAAAGTGGAAGTACATGTGGCGTGCGGCGAGTTTAGTGCTACATTTGTAAATAATAGCAGGTCCGTATTTTGTTGTTTTCACATCTGTGGCAAACGCTGAAAGTCGCGAAAGTTGTTGTGACCAAACAACATTGCATTGGGCGACATCAAACGGAAACTGCGTCTTAAACAACAGTAATGTTTAGACATTAGTCTTCACAGAGAATGTGTGTGCAATTCAGCAAGTTGATGGTAAGCTGCTTTGGTGAAAAAATGTCAACGTTAACTTCAGGTGTGCTCGACTTTTAAGCAGCATGTGTGGAAACGTCCGTAAACAGTGCGGGGGTAAACATGTTATCTGTATCAAAACATTATGATTGGCCCGAAGCTGCGCGCGGTCTGACGTCGTCCGTTCCAAATGCCGGTAATCTATATTTTTGTTCACACATAGTACTTACCGGTAAATTACTGGTAATCTTACAACCTCTCTTAATGGTAAATTCGCAGCACTGATTTACCAGAAAGGTTCTGTTCACATATGACCTGTTAACTGGAATTTACCATTAAATTTCCAGTAAAGACTGTATGTGTGAAAGGGACCTAATGTCTGCGTCTGAAAGCTTACGGCGCATTCACACGGGGCGTAAGCGTTGACGCTTCCCATTCACTTTTAATGGGTGATGTCAAGCGTTGGCGAACTAAATTGTGGATCCGTCGGTGCCGTTGCTCGCGGCAGAAGTTGAACATTTCTCAACTTTTCAAGCGGCAACGCGTGCGTCAGCCAATCATATCGCCTTATGCAAATAACCTAGGCAGAGCCAGCCAATTACGGTCATGGAAGACCAGAGCTTGTGTTGCGGCCACAGTGATTGGCTGTTGGCCACGCTTCAGCTAAGCCTTCCGTTAAGCGTTAACGCTTACGCCCCGTGTGAATGCGCCGTTAGGCAGCTGACTTATTGCCTCGCTGCCTCATGAGGCAATGACTTCAGCGGCATGAAGGCAGCTCTGGGAAACACATTCGGACAACCTTCATAGGCAGCGGAATGGAATTCAGTTTGAAATATAAACAGAGCCTTAGTGATAACTAATCCCATATTTGAAAATTACAATACTAATTCCTCGCTAGAAATACAATTAAAAGGTGTAAAACGTTAAAATAAAACTTTATTTACACAAAATTTCTTGGAGGCCATTTTACTTTTTCGAACTCGACCAGGTTTGACCAATCACATTTCTTGCGCAAGCCCATGCATAGAATTGTGGGACAAGACGATAAACGTGGCACAGGAGACATTGGATTCCGACGTGCTTTGATGTCTTCCTGCCTTGGAACGCTGCCTCTGAAGGCTTTCGGATACAGCCATTGACGAGCCGAGCGTTTCACCAAAAGTTGAACACGAGCAGGCGCTCAGCGTGAAATAAAACGGAAGCAGCGTTTTTGAAAAGCGCGTCACTTATATTGGAAACAACTGAAAACATTCGCCGGCCGCGGACCGTTAACGCTTCGGTGTACACGGCCCCTTAACACACCTATTGTTGTGAACAGTGATCCTCTATATGAATTGCTAATCCAAATTCCCATCTAATTCTAAACTAAATGTAAAAGCTTCCAGAACAAATCCACCTGTTTATGCAGTTTAAGCCGATTTTAAGGAAATAAAGCAAATCTTATCAGCAAAAATGTTTTGTTCTGCACCAAAATCCTATTAGTCCTCTCAGAAAAACACATTTGTAAAAACCCAGCGAAAATATTTTTTCTACATAAATTCATCCTACGTAATGTAAAGAGCATTCTGTGAAAATTTAACCTTGATATCTTTATCATTGACTAAGATCATGTCAAAGATTGAAATCAATGTGAATCAAACTTTGATGCTTCTAATCTCATTTAACCCGGATTTCACAGACATTTCTGTAAGAAAGGAGACACTGTGCAAACATCTAAAACATCAAACACTTTGAATAAAAAAGGAGATGACGCATACCTGCGGGAGGTCACACGGCACTAAAAACATTGGAATCTGGGGTAACTGGTACTTAGATGTGATCGAATTGGTTAGTGTTGTAAAAACAGTATGTTGGAAATCTCCAGGAAATGGTTGGTCAATGCCACCGTCAGACTGGAAATTCTGAGGATGGATTCAGCTGGGTTAGGGCAGGGTGGAAACAATATAGGGGTTAAGTTATGGTCGGCCAAGACTCCAATATGAAATCATCATGACTTTTTTTGTGTTTATGGACTTACTTTAAGCCTTCCTTGGTGTTTATGGGTGTGTATCAAGAGATTAACATATACGAATGGCACAAAACAGGACAAAAGGATTTGGGACGAATGTAGTTGACCATATTTGGCACCAGCCATTAAAAAGTGGACTGAGAGGGAAGAGTTTTTTACTCACTTTACTTTGGATAACAGAAGAGGTCTAGGTTTGGCTCTTTAAAAGAAAAGCAGGACTTCTCGCATACAGAGAAGTCGCAGTACGATATGTTAAATGTTTTCATGTTACAGTTCAACATTTGTCATATTAATCCCATTATCATTTTTTTGACCAAATCCTAAAACACCAGGTGCAAAATGTTTATCCTTCCTTCCGTATCTGAATTTAGATTCAATTAGAGCAGTTAACGCGTCACTCATGTTAGCGTCTCAATACCGGCCACAAATATACCATTTGAACGTGCTTATGTCTCCATTGCGTCTATGTATGCGGGGTACTGATGGTTCCTGGGCCGGGCCTTTAACAGATCTTTTCTTGTGGTTGGCACATATGTGTGATTGAAGTCTATGGTGGGTGGGTGCAGGGCCTGTGGTTTTCCCCCCAACTTGAGTCCTCGGGGTTCTCGGGGCTCAGATCAATCACTGGCTTATGGAAGCAAACATTTCTTTTTTGGACACAGTGATGTGGGTGAGGCAATCAAGCTTTAGTGCTCGCTGTGACCTCAGAGTGTTTCTGACAGAATGAAGTTTGGATACGTTGACTTATGCTGTGGTCAGATTGTGTGCGCTCATTGGCTGGCAGCGGTGCTGTGAAGTCAAACAAGACAAACGTCTGTAGTTCACATTCAGAACAAAACGACTTTAGAAAATATAGAAGACTGTTTATTTAAGCTGTGCATATTTATTGAACAGGACATTACAGTATAGACAGGAAGTGAAAGGTAGTTTACAAATTAAGTTACAGGAAGTAGGCAGTTTACTAAATTACATGCACACATAGTTTACTAAATAATTTTACAGGATTACTGAAATATGTGTACATGTAGTTTATTGAATCAAGTTTACTGTTAGTATGTAGTTTACTGAATTACAGGTGCAGGTAGCTTACTGAATTGATTTTACAGGTAGTAGGTTGCTTACTGAATTACCCGTACAGGTAGTTTACTATTACATGTAAAGGTAGTTTACTAAATTAATTGTATATGTTGTATGTAGTTTACTAAATTACAGGTACAGGTAGTTTACTAAATTACAGGTACAGATAGTTTACTAAATTGCATGTACAGGTAGTTTACTAAATAATCACAGGTACAGGTAGTTTCTAAATTAAAGGTACAGGTAGTTTACTAAATTACAGGTACAGGTAGTTTAACTAAATTATATGTACAGGTAGTTTACTAAATTACATGTTCAGGCAGTTTACTAAATTAATTTTATATGTTGTAGGTAGTTTACTTAATTACAGGTACAGGTAGTTTAACTAAATTAATTGTATATGTTGTATGTAGGCAGTTTACTTAATAACATGTACAGGTAGTTTACTAAATTAATTTTATATTTTGTAGGTAGTTTACTTAATTACAGGTACAGGTAGTTTAACTAAATGATATGTACAGGCAGTTTACTAAATTACATGTACAGGCAGTTTACTAAATTAATTTTATATGTTGTAGGTAGTTTACTTAATTACAGGTACAGGTAGTTTACTAAATTAATTTTATATGTTGTATGTAGGTAGTTTACTTAATTACAGGTACAGGTAGTTTACTAAATTACAGGTACAGGCAGTTTACTAAATTAATTGTATATGTTGTAGGTAGTTTACTTAATTACAGGTACAGGTAGTTTACTAAGTTAATTTTATATGTTGTATGTAGGTAGTTTACTTAATTACAGGTACAGGTAGTTAACTAAATTTATTTTATATTTTGTATGTAGGTAGTTTACTTAATTACAGGTACAGGTAGTTTACTAAATTACAGGTACAGGCAGTTTACTAAATTAATTGTATATGTTGTAGGTAGTTTACTTAATTACATGCAGGTACAGGTAGTTTACTAAGTTAATTTTATATGTTGTATGTAGGTAGTTTACTTAATTACAGGTACAGGTAGTTTAACTAAATGATATGTACAGGCAGTTTACTAAATTAATTTTATATGTTGTAGGTAGTTTACTTAATTACAGGTACAGGTAGTTTAACTAAATGATATGTACAGGCAGTTTACTAAATTAATTTTATATGTTGTAGGTAGTTTACTTAATTACAGGTACATGTAGTTTACTAAATTAATTTTATATGTTGTATGTAGGTAGTTTACTTAATTACAGGTACAGGTAGTTTACTAAGTTAATTTTATATGTTGTATGTAGGTAGTTTACTTAATTACAGGTACAGGTAGTTAACTAAATTTATTTTATATGTTGTATGTAGGTAGTTTAATTAATTACAGGTACAGGTAGTTTAACTTAATTACAGGTACAGGTAGTTTACTACATTACAGGTACAGGTAGTTTACTACATTACAGGTACAGGTAGTTTACTAAACTCATTTTATATGTTGTTTGTAGGTAGTTTACTAAATAAAAGGGTACAGGTAGTTTACTAAATAAATTGTATATTTTGTAGGCAGTTTACTAAATTACAGGTAAAGGTAGTTTACTAAATTAATTTAATATGTTGTTGGTAGGTAGTTTACTAAATTAAAGATACAAGTAGTTTAATAAATTAACTTTATATGTGTAGGTAGTTTACTAAATTACAGGTACAGGTAGTTTACTAAATTAATTTAATATTGGTAGGTAGTTTACTAAATTAAAGATACAAGTAGTTTAATAAATTAACTTTATATGTGTAGGTAGTTTACTAAATTAAAGGTACTGGTAGTTTACTAAATTATTTGTATATTTTTATGTAGTTTACTAAATAACTGGTAAATGTAGTTTACTAAATTACTGGATTAATTTATAGGGGTTGTAGGTTGCTTACTGAAGGTACATGTTGTTTTCTAAATTAATTTAATATTTTGTAGGTAGTTTACTAAATTAATTGTTTAAGATGTATGTAGGTAGTTTACTTAATTACAGGTACCTGTACTTTACTGATTTAATTATGTTGGCTTGACAAAGCCAACATACTGTTCTTCGATCTAAGCTTATTATTATTATTCTTCTGGTCCACACTTTTTCGAACTGTAACTCCTCCTAGAGCTTTCAAGCTACACCCACAAAACTTTACAAAACTTTTAAGACTGGTACGTAGATTTATGCTATGACTTTTCTAACTGATGGGACCTACCGAATTCCTAAACGGGGAGCTCAAACACCCCAAAATTTCCATTGACTTAACATTACGACCAACTTTGACGGGTCATAGCTGCGAACGAGAAATTTGTAGAAACTTGTGGGTTATCACAGTTGAAGAGGCTGGTAGGCTGTGTAAGAACATACATCACATTGGGGTGTAAGCTGTACCCCTGGGGTGTAAGAGGCACCCAAATTTCCCCATTGACTTATAATGGGGCAGGGAACATGCCCATATAAGGGAATAAAAGCGTCCCAGATGGAATATCTTCACTTTAGAGTGTCGTAGAGACATGGGGGTGGGCTCATTTTACTCAAGCATCCAATCAGTCTCTCAGGATCGCCCCATAGCTATTAAGCCACGCCCCTAGCAACCATTTTTGGGCACCCTAGCAACATATCCCATAGACTGCCATTATAAAATGCCCAGATGGATATCTTTGCAGCACAGTGTCACAGAGACATGGGGGTGGGCTCATTTTACTCAGGCATCCAATCAGTCTCGGAGGATTCTTATTGAGGTATTAAGCCACGCCCCTAGCAACCAAATATGAGCACCCTAGCAACATAATAAACAAAGCCTTATATCTCTGGATCCGAACATCATAGAGACTTGGGGGTTGGGTTTTTGGTCATGTTAGCCTTATGCTAGCTCCATGCTAAGTCATACTAGCTTCATGCTAGTTTCATGCTAGCTTAATGCTAATTTTTATAATAAATCTTGCTAACTTCATGCTAATCATGTTAGCATCGTGCTAGCTTCATGCTAATTCATGTTAGCATCGTGCTAGCTTCATGCTAATTCATGTTAGCATCGTGCTAGCTTCATGCTAATTCATGTTAGCATCGTGCTAGCTTCATGCTAATTCATGTTAGCATCGTGCTAGCTTCATGCTAATTCATGTTAGCATCGTGCTAGCTTCATGCTAATTCATGTTAGCATCGTGCTAGCTTCATGCTAATTCATGTTAGCATCGTGCTAGCTTCATGCTAATTCATGTTAGCATCGTGCTAGCTTCATGCTAATTCATGTTAGCATCGTGCTAGCTTCATGCTAATTCATGTTAGCATCGTGCTAGCTTCATGCTAATTCATGTTAGCATCGTGCTAGCTTCATGCTAATTCATGTTAGCATCGTGCTAGCTTCATGCTAATTCATGTTAGCATCGTGCTAGCTTCATGCTAATTCATGTTAACATCGTGCTAGCTTCATGCTAATTCATGTTAGCATCGTGCTAGCTTCATGCTAATTCATGTTAGCATCGTGCTAGCTTCATGCTAATTCATGTTAGCATCGTGCTAGCTTCATGCTAATTCATGTTAGCATCGTGCTAGCTTCATGCTAATTCATGTTAGCATCGTGCTAGCTTCATGCTAATTCATGTTAGCATCGTGCTAGCTTCATGCTAATTCATGTTAGCATCGTGCTAACGTCATGCTAATTCATGTTAGCATCGTGCTAGCTTCATGCTAATTCATGTTAGCATCGTGCTAGCTTCATGCTAATTCATGTTAGCATCGTGCTAGCTTCATGCTAATTTATGTTAGCATCGTGCTAGCTTCATGCTAATTCATGTTAGCATCGTGCTAGCTTCATGCTAATTCATGTTAGCATCATGCTAGCTTCATGCTAATTCATGTTAGCATCATGCTAGCTTCATGCTAATTCATGTTAGCATCATGCTAACGTCATGCTAATTCATGTTAGCATCATGCTAGTTTCATGCTAATCATGCTAGCATCATGCTAGCTTCATGCTAATTCATGTTAGCATCATGTTAGCTTCATGCTAATTCATGTTAGCATCATGCTAATTCATGTTAGCATCATGCTAGCTTCATGCTAGCTTCATGCTAATTCATGTTAGCATCATGCTAGCTTCATGCTAATTCATGTTAGCATCATGCTAGCTTCATGCTAATTCATGTTAGCATCATGCTAGCTTCATGCTAATTCATGTTAGCATCGTGCTAGCTTCATGCTAATTCATGTTAGCATCGTGCTAGCTTCATGCTAATTCATGTTAGCATCGTGCTAGCTTCATGCTAATTCATGTTAGCATCGCATCGTAAATCATGTAAATCATGTTAGCATCATGCTAGCTTCATGCTAATCATGTTAGCATCATGTTAGCTTCATGCTAATCATGCTAGCAGCATGCTAGCTTCATGCTAATCATGCTAGCAGCATGCTAGCTTCATGCTAATCATGCAAGCATCATGTTAGCTTCATGTTAATCATGCTAGCATCATGCTAATCATGCTAGCATCATGCTAGCTTCATGCTAATCATGCTAGCTTCATGCTAGCTTCATGCTAATCATGCTAGCATCATGCTAGCTTCATGCTAATCATGATAACTTCATGCTTATCATGCTAACATCATGTCAGCTTCATGCTAATCATGTAAGCATCATGTTAGCTTCATGCTAATCATGCTAGCATCATGTTAGCTTCATGCTAATCATGCTAACATCATGTTAACTTCATGCTAAATCATGCTAGCTTCATACTTAAACATACTAACAGCTAGATACTACTAAACTAAACTTCTGTCAAACGGTTTTAAACGTTCAGGCTACGCTTTGTCAAGCCAACATAAAGTTTGTCAACAAACTTTTCTATCTAGTTTTATATATTGTAGGTACATACTAAATTACAGGTACATGTAGTTCTCTAAATTAATTTAATATGTTGTAGGTAGTTTACTATATTACAGGTAAAGGTAGTTTACTAAATTAATAGTTTTATGTTGTAGCTCGTTTACTAAATTGATGTTATATGCTTTGTATGTAGTTTACAAAATTACAGGTACAAGTAGTTTACTAAATTATTTGTATATGTTGTAGATAGTTTACTAAATTAAAAGTACAGGTAGTTCAGTGAATTTAGTGTTTGAGTGAAGTAGTTTTCTTTTTCCTTAAGATGATTTTCTTAAGAAAGGTTACACATATACAAATATAAAGTGTATAACAGATTCTTCTGGCTCTTGTTTTGTAGTGGAATCAGATCAAGATCTCCGCCTGTATCATCAGCACCGCAGGGAGTTTCGTTTCGACCTCTCTCGCATCCCGCCTGGAGAAACCGTGACTGCCGCCGAATTCCGTATTTATAAGGACTTTGTGCACGAGCGTTATGAAAATGAGACATTCAGAGTCAGTTTGTACCAGGTGCTCCAACAAAAGCCCAAAAGGTATGTGACAAATCAACCTGCATGTGTTAATTACCTATAACTTTAATGGTAAAGTGTGTCATTTCGAAGCTTTTAGTGACATAAATGGCACACCTCACATTTAAATCCATCTTATTTGGATGCACATCTGTTTTCCTCTGGCCTTTAATTTGGTCATTCATCATGTTAGCTGTGAAGGCTGTAATTTTTCACAATATGTAAAGGCCAATTCACAGCTTTGGTATGTTCACGTTGCCTGGCTTTTCCGCTGAATGCAAGGACCTCTAGGCATCATAAAACACAGTATAATGTCTGAGATGAAACATATGCCACCACCCACACTTTCTAAGCCCAGTTTTAGGGAGGGATGAACACACACATGCTGATTTGTCTGCCCAGCGGTACGCGTCTAGTGCCAGGGCTCCCACTGAATTCCTCGAGGTGATTTACGGTGTGGCCGCTAACAGGCAACGAGAACGGCCGCCATTACAAAGCCATTACTGTCAATTATTAAGACACAGAGTCCTGGGCGAAGGGGAGGAACATCTGGAGTAACGCCCCACTCCTACACCCGATATGATTTACCCCATTTCACTGACTATCACGGAGGTTCACAACTGTTTTTGCATCTGGATGCAGATTTTACATTGGACATCAAGTCTTTCTAATTTGTGTAGCCTGGTATGAGTTCTTGTTTCTAGTTTAGGGCTGCCACTAATGATTATTTTGAAACCGATTAATCGGTTGGTTTTTTATTAATCGGTTGATTTTTTTATTAATCGATTAATCGGATAAATGCAAAAAAATCTATTAGATTTTTTTGCTTTTTATAACTAAATAAACTCTTAGATCAGTGTATTTATGTAATTTTAATGTTTTCATCGTCATCGTTAAATAAAACGCAAAAGTAAGTCTAAACAATAAAACTTCTTTACCTGCATTTTATCTGCATTTAGCATTCTTTTTCTCTGCTTTACACAAAGTCCACTGGCGAGTCTTGACCGACCAGTTGAGAACCGATGCTGTATCGCACCACTCTTGTGTTTCTGGTTGTGTACATAAAGTGGATCTCACCTGAAGAAGTCCTCCAGGTGATACATGCTTAGACAGACCGTCTCTCGTGTTCTTCCTTGTTGTAAATGACACTGAAGCATCGTCCACCCCCGGTTCTCACATTCCCTGTGAAGACCACCCATTGTGAATCATCCTTCCTGCATCTCGTCCATTGTCATGCAGAGACGCTTTGCCCGGCTGATGCTCACAGACAGCAAGGCGACCAGACAGGAGGAACATAAAGGCCTAGTTTCTCATTGCCCCCAAGGTCTGAAATCTTACCTGTAAGCCAAGTCATTGTTCAGAACCCCCCTGATGTCATCACCGGAGGCCAATCGGATCTCTTTTAAGAGACATCACATTTAATAAAGGAGAACTTTGAGAACGTGTTGATGCGTGTGAAACTCGAACTTCCTAGACCTTCGAGCTCCTATCTCATGGCATAAAGCTCATATTGTTGTTTAATGTCTCTACGTGTGAACTTGTTTTAACACGACACTCATATTTATTCAAAATTTGTCTACAAAGAAAGACTTTATAACAATGCTAATAAGTCTTGTACGATGACAATGTATTACATTTCTAACCACACTGAAGTGTGTGTTGTGGTTTATCATCTGGGCATTTTTATGCAATTAATAGGCTCAGAACAGCAAGCAACCACAGACCACCTGGCAACCACCCACAATGTCTTAGTGTTTCACATTAAACAATGAATTGTTCGCACTTTGTGTTTTAGTCAGTATTTGTCATTGACTCATTTCTGCTCAAGTATACTACTAAGTGTGTACTAAAGACTACTATCAACTGATATGTGATCTCGTCTGACCCTGTGTAGGGAGCTGTACCTGTTGGACTCTAGAATGGTATGGGCGGCAGAAGAAGGATGGCTGGTATTTGACCTCACAGTCACCAGTAACCACTGGCTTATAAACCCGGGGCAGAACCTGGGACTGCAGCTCTCTGTGGAGACGGCACATGGTGAGTGTCTTGCAAACTTTAAATATTAAGATCTTTGAAACACAAAAGTTGGCAGTGTTAGGAAATCCAAGGCTTATCAAACTTTTATCCATATAAATAATTAATCTATAATGAATCACGATTTGGGACGGGTTTCCAGATAGGGTTTAGTTTAAGCATATAAATAATACATAATACATACCATATAGAAACATTACTGGTGTTATCTCTATAGACAACAATGGCAATGATATATTTTAAGATGTACAATGATTTTAGTCTGGGACTAGGCTTAAGCCCTGTCCTATCCAGAAAACTAGTCTACACTGTTTCTACACTGCAAAAAATGACTTTCTTACTTAGTATTTTTGTCTTGTTTTCAGAGAAATATCTAAAAATTCTTAAATTAAGATGTATTTTCTTGATGAGGAAAATAAGTATAAAAGTTTAAAATATAAAAATTTGAGTGAATTGGTGCTTAAAACAAGCAAAAAATCTGCCAATGGAATAAGAAAAATTTTCTTGAAATAAGTTTACTTTTTTATAAACACGTAATCCAGGAAAATGTTCCTTTTTCCATTGGCAGATATTTCTATATATATATTTGCAGTATATTCTTAAAATGTAATAAATATGCACTGCAAAAATTACTACTTAGTATTTTTTGTCTTGTTTTCAGTAGAAATATCTAAATGTTTTTAAATCAAGATGTATTTTCTTGATATGCAAAATTACGTCTTGATATTTTCTTGATATTCAAAAGTCTAAAAATTAGAGGGTTTTTTTAGACAAAATATATATACAATTTAAATGAATGTGTGCTTAAAACTAGCAAAAATATCTGCCAATGGGGTGAGAAATTTTTTTTCTCTCCCCAATGGCTGATATTTTTGCTTGTTTTAAGTACAAATTCAATAAATTGTATATTTTTTGTCTAAAAACTAGATTTATTTTCCTAAGTTATTTTGCTCTTCAAGAAAAAGCATCTTAATTTAAGATTTTTTTGATATTTCTATTGAAAACAAGGCAAAAATACTAAGTACACTGCAAAAAATGACTTTCAAGAAAAATGTTACTTAGTATTTTTGTCTTGTTTTCAGTAAAAATATCAAAACATTCTTAAATGAAGATGCTTTTTATTGATCAGCAAAACGACCCAAGAAAATAAGTCTAGTTTTTAGACCAAAAATATCAAATTTAAGTGATTTTGTGCATAAAACAGGCAAAAAAATCTGCCAATGGGGTAAGCAAAAAAATCTTGAAAATTTTTCTTAAACACTAAATTCATGAGAAATTCAAGAAAAATAAGCTTACCCCATTGGCAGATTTTTTGCTTGTTACAAATTATCACTTAAATTTGACATTTTTTGTTTTAAAAACTAATTATTTTCTAGGGTCATTTTGCTCGTCAAGAAAATACATCTTAATTTAAGAATTTTTAGAATTTTTTACTGAAAACAAGACAAAAATACTAAGTAAAATTTTTCTTGAAAGTCATTTTTTTGCAGTGTAGTGCCTGAGAACCTCCAACTTAAAACGACTCTCTGTTGCCCCCTATAGGTGAAAGTCTGAACCCCAAAAGAGCAGGACTGGTGGGCAGGAGCGGACCTCAGAACAAGCAGGCGTTTGTGGTGGCATTCTTGAAAGCATCAGGAGTTCACTTCCGAGGTGTGCGGTCAACACCGGGGAACAAACAGAGGGGTCACAACCGCTCCAAAAACCCCAAAACTGGTTCTGCATCCAGCCAGGTGGCCCTCAAGATGGCAGAGACTGCAGGTATGTGTAATAGTATGATCTTCTCTTATGAAGCTTTTCATGAACCATCACACAAATAATAGCATGCTGTTTATTAATATTTAAATATGTGACATTTATATTATATTATATTTATATTCCTCTTGTGCCCTGCAGAGGGTGCCAGCGTGGACCCCAAACAAGGTTGTAAGAAACACGAGCTCTATGTCAGTTTCAGAGACTTGGGATGGCAGGTACAGTGATAAACATTCATACTTGATCATCTTTCATTGGATCTCCTCTTATGTTTCTGATTTTTCTCTCTCTCTCTTTGTTTAGGATTGGATCATCGCACCGGAGGGTTACGCTGCATATTATTGTGAGGGTGAATGTGTTTTCCCCTTGAACTCATATATGAATGCTACAAATCACGCTATTGTACAGACACTGGTGAGTCATGAGTAGGCGCAGGCGGATTGTGTTACTTTTGTTTAATTTGCGGGGAAATCTGTGTGATACACTGTGGGAAAGGTTATTTTATGCAAAACACAAAAGG
The DNA here is from genome assembly GCF_030506205.2 of Paramisgurnus dabryanus. Classification (NCBI taxonomy): domain Eukaryota; kingdom Metazoa; phylum Chordata; class Actinopteri; order Cypriniformes; family Cobitidae; genus Paramisgurnus; species Paramisgurnus dabryanus. Next base: position 28,077,732 of record NC_133350.1, on the reverse strand, counting down.
AAAACTTGTTTTACAATAGTGACCGGAGAAGTCAAACTCCAAAAAGGGAACTTTAAAGCAACCCACACACCTAACATTTATCTCCTAGCACATTCTTTACCAAAGCAACTTACAAATGATGGAGAATTTGGCTTTAAAGGGATAGTTTAAATAAAAATTTTGTCATAATTTCCTGTGTTTGTCTTGGGAAAAAAATGTACATTACTTTACTAAAAAATGTTCACTACATTGTAAAGCATAGAATCATACTGTGTATTCCTTTCATATTGCATATTAATATTAATATTTATTTAATACCTAATTACATAAACATTGTGTACTGTTACTCAAGTAAAAGACAAAGTACACAATTTTTAAGTAATTAGGTATTAAATAAATTAGTAAAAGTAAAAAAAAACCTAGATGTTTAAGGGACTTAAATATTTAATATAAACCAAAAACTTGAAATTATCGAATGTAGTGGAGTAAAAATTATGATAATATGCTATGAAATGTATGTTTTCCAAAGAAAAAAACTGATAAAACATGAATACTTAAAAATTTACTTTTATGTAGAAAGTAAAAATACTTAAGTAGTGTCCACCTCTGTAATTTTTTCATCCTCATGTATAACCTGTATACATTTATTTTTTCTTATGACCACACAAGAAGATATTTTGATAAATGATGGTAAGCACACAGCTGATTATAACCATTGACTTCCATAGTAGGAAAAACAAATATTATGGAAGTATTGTGATAAATGATAAACATATTTTGATAAATGATGGTAAGCCTATTGAATTCCATTGTATTTGTTTTTTCTACTATGGAAGTCAATGGTTACCATCAGCTGTGCGCTTACCATCATTTATTAAAATATCTTCTTTTGTGTTCATCATACATTTTTTTACAGGTTTTATACAACATGAGGATGAGATAATTATGACAGAATTTTTATTTTTGGGTGAACTATCTCTTTAAGGGTCAACACTAAGCACATACAAGGTTTACAAATACACTGCGAAAAGTGATTTTCAAGAAAAAAATTTCTTAGTATTTTTGTCTTGTTTTCAGTAAAAAATTCCTAAATTAAGATTGTTTTGATAAGCAAAACAACCCAAGAAAATAAGTCTAGTTTTACCAAAATATAAAATGTAAGTGATAAAACAAGCGCACAAAACAAGGAAAAAAATCTGCCAATGGGGTAAGCAAATTTTTCTTGATTTTTTCTTGAATTTAGTGTTTAAGAAAAATGTTCAAGATTTTTTTGCTTACCCCATTGGCAGATTATTGTTATTTATTTATTTATTTTTTCTTGTTTATGCACAAAATCACTTAAATTTTATAATTTTGGTCTAAAAACTATAGACTTATTTTCTTAGGTCAATTTGCTCATCAAGAAAAAGCATCTTAATTTAAGAATTATTAGATATTTTTACTGAAAAAAAGACAAAATACTAAGAATATTTTTTCTTGAAAATCGATACCATAGGAAAAAGTAAAAAGCAAAAAAGATAAAAGTTGTTTCAAATAATAGAAGAGTTAAGGATTTGTCCTACAGGATTGTAGGAGCTTGACAACCCCTCTTAAATATCTAGAATATATAATAATTTTATAAGCTTTCCATTGATGTGTGTTTGTAAGAATAGGGCAATATTTGAAAAATCTGGAATCTGAAGGTGCAAAAAAATCTAAATATTGAGAAAATGGCCTTTAAAGTTGTCCAAATGAAGTCCATTAGAAACACATATTACTAATGATAATTTATTCGACAAAATATTCTCATGAAACATGATCTTTACTTAATATCCTAATGATTTTTGGCATAAAAATTCGATAATTTTGACACATACATTTGTATTTTTGGTCCAGGGTCACAAATAAGAAAACTGAAAAAGTCTCTGTGCTCCTAAATGTTAGAGAGAAAAACATGGTGCAGGCATGAAATATACTTCCTATTGAAATACATTAAATGGAGACTGACATGAAAAGAAAGTTGTTCTGAGTGACACAAACAAAAAGGGAAATCCTGTCCTTGAACGCAAATCAAATAGATGCAAATTTTGTGACGAGAGAAAGAAAATAACAAGAATATGTGTTACATAGAAATTACATGAGGGTTAGTAAATAATGAAGATTAATATATAATTTTTAATTTATATATAACAATATAAATATAATTTTCTTTGTTGGGTATTCCAATTGAAATCATAAGCCAAAATATCAATAATTTACACCAATTTTTTTTTTTTTATATAAATCCTTATAAAAGGGAGAGGGGATGTTAAACATTTTGTGAACCATGTACACTTATTTGATTTTTCAGTATCGGTCTGATTTTGTGTATCTCTGCATTGGTTATAATGTATTGTAATCTAATTCACTTTAAATCTCTGTTCTTTCTAGGTCCATTTCATAAACCCAGAAACAGTGCCGAAACCCTGCTGCGCTCCGACTCAGCTGCATGGAATCTCCGTCTTGTACTTTGATGACAGCTCCAACGTTATATTAAAAAAGTACCGCAACATGGTCGTCCGAGCCTGCGGATGCCACTAACTCACCGCTCCGGCTCGTTCCGGGAAAACGGAGAGGAAATAATAGACTTTCATAGGAGATTGATTTTCTTGATAACCAAACGCCCAGAGACTCTTAATGGAGCAAATCTGGACCTCTTTGTCAGCAAAGTTCTCATTCAAAGTTTAAAACGTCTTGAATTGTGGGAGGCTGACCGCAAGCGAGTCGACCGTGAGGCGTTCTGGCTTCGGTCCGTGCGCAGACGGCCAAGTTTGGAATATCAAAGAGGATACGAAGTGACCTCAGAGACATGTAAGCAGACTGCTCGGGGAGCATGTGCTGCAGTTACACCCATCCTAAAGAGTAAAGCCACTTGTTTTATGTATTCATTCAAGTAATTATTATAAATGACTGTCCTGTCTCGCTTTGTATATTTCAGTAAAAGATGCACTAAGTGAGATGGAAATTATGTAAATGAGTCAAAGCGATTTTGACACAACAAACCCTTTCGCAGATGTTCAGCGCATTAAACAGGACCGATGAAATTCAATCTTGCCTCGGAGTCAGTTTAGTTTCATCACCTACATGAAAGAACACATGTTTTCTCTTTGTAGTTATCAATCGTTCATCCAATAAAACGGCAAAACCCTTATGCGTCTGCCTGGATTTGGCCTTTCAACAGAGCCAAACTCATTGTTCTATGTGTTTACAGGCCCAGTGCATCATGGGAATTATTTGTGTCAATCTGTTCATGTTTTGTGAACGTTGTAAGCATGTGTGTGTTCATACGGTGTGAACATTCCCATCTCAACGGCCAGTTTCGCACTGTGTCCACCTACAGTTTCAGAGTCATCTGTGAAGCACGGCCAAACCGGCAGGTGGGTGGTATCAGGGGAAGGCTTTGGTTATGATCTGAATATTCAGAATAAATCGAATGATGAACAGAATGAATCAAACTGTCTAAGGAGAAGCAGGTGCGATAGATTTTGGCAGACGCGAACCTGAAGCTTGCATCTGTTCTTAATAACACTGATACAATACGACATTGTAGCTGTGCATTAAAGAGGCTCCGCTGGTGGAATAGATCAACTTTAAAAACAGATGTTTGGAGAACTGGAAATTATTTTCTATGCCAAAAAAAAAGATATATTTTTTACATTTATAGTACTGTAAAATATGCTGAGTCTTGCATGATCAATCAGCATATATGTGCTAAATGAAGATCATTTAAATACACCACAAAATTAATACAGGTTTATAACAACATGAGGGCGCATAAATTATAACAGAATTTTCATTTTTGGGTGAACTATACTTTAAGCCATAAAGGCTGCTTACTTTTCCTGTCTTGTCTTTTTAAATAGTCAACAGACTTCCTTTATCAAAAGCCAACAAAAACCTACATAGGTTACATTCAGGATGACATAGCATGTGGTATGCTTTACAGTACTGTGCACAAGTAAAAAAAGAAATGTAACATGTTTATTTATATCTTTAACTTTAGTAGGGCCTTAGGAAAATCAATAAAGACGCTACATTTATTAGCATTAACTAAAATAAAGATTTTCAGTTCGCACTAATATGAAAATCCTCTCATATTTTACTCAACTCTAATACCATCCTGATTTACTTTACTTGATTTACTTTATATTAAAGAGGACATGAAAAAAGTCAGATTTTTATGATATGTTTAAGTGCTATAATTGGGTCCCCAGTGCTTCTATTAACCTAGAAAATGTGATCAACCCAGTAACTTAGTTTTGATAAACCATTTTCTGCAAGCATGTAAAAAATAGATCATTGACATTTGGCTCCCCTTGTGATGTCAGAAATGGATAATACCACCCCTTAATCTGCACTATCCAACCACACCACTGTCATTTAGTGCAGAGATCAGCTCATTTGCATGTTAAAGGACACACCCAAAAACTGCAAATTTTTGCTGACACCTACAAAGTTTCAATTTTACAATGTTATAATAAATTATCTGTATGATATTTTGAGCCTAAACTTCACATACGCGCTCTGGGGACATTAAATATTTATTTGACATTATAAAATTGTCTTGTGAAATTCCCTTTTAAATAAATATTAAAATGCAGTGATGTTATCTTATATGTGTGTCAACACGGTGAAGCCCCAAAAAGCACATTCATTCATTATTAGTAATCCAAATGACTAGTGGTTAATATATATCTACTAAAATCCATGGAAACATAAAAATCAGTGTGGTACATAGGTGGAGTTTGGGGGGAGGCAAGGGGGCACTGCCCCCCAAACCAGAGCCAATTATGATTTGGTCAGAGAAATTAATGAAATAGAAATATAAGAATTAATATTTTATTTGTTTAGTCTTAATATTATAATAGGTAGACTGAGTAAATTAAGGTTAAATAGTTTAAATTCATTTATACCGAGCCCCTAAGGTGACATTGGAGTAAAAAAAATTTAGTTTAGTTTCATGTGCTCACGTGAAACTGTCATGTGCTCAGGCGAAAGTTTTGAGTGCGCGCATGAAAGTTTCACGTGAGCATGTGAAACTAAACTTTATTTAATTTTTGCTCCGTACATTTAAAGCATATTTTTTTTAAAAAGCACTCTTACTAAATCTCAAAGTATTGCGGTACCCTTGTTTGCCGGTAGTTGACTGGTTCTTTTGTGTCCCATTTTTGTCAATGACATTTAAATTTTTTTTGTGTGTGTGTTTAACTGAATAAAGAAGGCATGGGGGTGAGAAAGTGATGCATTTTCATATTTGGGTAAACTTTCTGGATATTATAGTGAATACAAAATCAGTTACTATTGTAAAGCCCTTTTTTGTGGTTGATGTTGTACTTTAATAGTTGTATATTGTGTGAACAGTTGTTTTAGAGATGTATTCTCTAAAACAAAATGTATTTGGAAACATTGCAGTTACTACGTACAAACAGATATTATGCGATATATGGCAGCTGTAATGTGTAAAAACAGATTTATTTGCAATACACCAAAATAGAATTAGACTTAATTAGACTGGGTTATTATTTTACACTATTTGATAAATGATGAATCTGTGCTACTTAAAGTGACACCATGTAATTTTTCAACCTTCATAATACATTTTCAAGACCCTTGTGATAGTACATCGACTTTAAATAGGTTGAATGACATGTCTACCATAGCCTGACGGGGTCTGTATCACTTTTACTCGTATTTTAAAACTTAGGGTTTGTGGTAGTAACCAGAGCACAAAAAAAAAACTACAAAATTCGACTGCTTTACGGCATACGTCACTTCCTCCACACAATTTGTTTTTAACGTGAATTTTGCTGGAGGCTACTTAAGGAGTGTAGAGAGCAGTTTTTAATATGTGACTCTGTGGCACAGTTTTTAGTGTCACGGACCTATGACACGGGCGACCCGGGTTCGATTCCCCTTTAAGGCAATTTTTTATATAAACTGTTGATTCATACATAAATGCGATGTTCTTTATAAATTACGGCGATTATATTGCATATAGTTCCCTGTATTCAGATGCTGTGTTCACGTATTTACCTTTCTTTTTACTGTGTCTATGATATTTACATTACAATCCAGGATGCTATAGCACTCAAACTTGCTCACAGTGTAAAACCAAACCCTATTCATTCACCAATCAGATCCGAGCGTTTCTCTCTTCTCTCTTCCTCATTTGCTGCGTTCCGCTGTCACTCGCGTGACGTATTACAAAGCGGCAGACCTAAACGCATCGGTTTACTTGGATTTGGAGCGATTTTCACACAAAAAAGAGGAATAACGAGCGCCATTGCGGAAAATCCTGGTGGCGAGGGAGAGAGAGAGGATGCAACAATATTTGTTTGGAAAAAGGCAAGGAAATACGTCTGGTCGTTTCTGAATTGGAAGGCTGCAGCCTCCGGAGGTCAAATATGCAGGCTTCACACGTCATCAAGCCTGGGTTATTAAGGTAAACTGAGCATTACATTCGCAAGTCATAAGCATACTGCAACAATTTACGATTAACTAAGTATAATAGTCAACTTTGTAATTGTTAATATTGTGAAATAAGACAGTCTTGATGACGTATTAGAAATACGACATCCGGAGGCTGCAACCTTCAGATTGAGAAATGGCTTCTGCCACGACGAGTTCCTCATCAGAAAGTTGTAACATGACTGCGTTTCTCCCTGTTGTCTCAAAATGTTGATCGTTTAGCATTTTAAATGTTTAGTTTTTAGTTTAGTTTTAAGGTTGGCCAGTTCCTTTCCTTTGCGACAGTGCTGCGGCGCTTGTGGGCTCTAGGGGCGCTAGAAGTGAAAAATACGTGTCTAGCACCCCCTAGTGGCCAAAAGTTTCATGGTGTCCCTTTAAAGTCGCAATGAAATTGAAATGAAAAACTATATATGTATTTTTAATAGTGTGGTATTATTAACAAATGACTTATCTGTGAGCTTCATTTTTTTTTGAAAATTCGTGTGTGCTCATAATCTTTAATCAAAAATGCAAATCTCCTCCCCTCCTCAAAACGATCTCTCTTCACTTCCGGTCAAAAGTATGGCAGGTGGGCGGGGTCCGGGAGAAGATCGCAGTGATTAGCAATTAGCAACACGACCCAACTTCAAACGATCCAATCAGATCTCGATGGACAAATTCAAATCCAGCCCTGCCTTATTTCATCTCAAAAGCCGTTTCATTCGGATATACGTCACCACGGGGAAAATAAGGCAATCGCTACTTCCGTTTCATGGCGACTTTAATCTGTGCTTTGGTGTATCCTGGAAATGTCTCTGAGCTCAGGAGCTGTCAAGTGTCTCTTTCGTGATTGGTCCTTTCTTGATAGTGTGCTTTTCTTGTAGATGTCACACTTTGGCACACTATGATCCATGCTCATCTCAGCTGGACTCTGATTGGCAGGCTGTACCTCAGGGGCGGGGTCACGTGTCAGCGCCAAGCAGATATCTCCCACCTTCAGCTGGTGGCACTGCAATCTGCAGGTTTGATTTGTGAGTTGAGGGTTGCAAGATGACCAGCCCCGCCCGCATACAAAAAAGGGCAACCCCTCATTCACCTCCAAAGACAACTGCTGAATGACAGAACGAAGTTACCAAAATATAAGTGTTTGATTCATATTTCTGCAATAAAGGCCCTCCCTGCATCCAAAATCACCCTCTTCCATACTACAGTATATACTAGTATGCATAAATCAGTATGAATAATACATTGTATGTTGTAAACCTTGTGCAATTTAATAGGCAAGTACTTATTATTTATGCGTGAGATACATACTACATTTATTTAGTACATACTGTCCCAGTATGCGATATAGACACAAGGCAAGTTTCTTACCAAATTTTTTGAAGCCACGAAAGGCTCTCAGGAATCTCTTGACTAGGTGTCATATGCATTGTTACAAAACATGCAGTCACAAGACACAAGAGAACCAATGATCAGCTTACGTACTAACGTTGAGCCATTGTGCCGACATTTTAGTTCTAGATGTGTTTACTCTATATGCTCAAAATGCAAACTAACAATTGTATAATTTCGCTTTTAAAGACATACCGAACTTAGTGATGGATGGGCTGCAATAAAATGGCTTCTATTTAAAATACCTCCAAACACAGCGCTCTGAATGGAAAACCTGTTAATTTGTTAAGTTCTATATTGATGATACTTCAAATTGTCTGCTGTCATTATCTGCATTTCCATTAGAGATTTGCGTAAAACTTTAGTGCTATTCTGCCCTACAAAGGCTAAGTGCAGTAACTACGCAAACACTGAAACTGAGAAAAATGCCCTTAAAGTTTTTTACACCAGCCAGTCAAACTTGTTAATGCAATTTTGGCACACATGTTTCTCTGAAATGGGACAAAATTGAACCAGAAGACTATGGGCCTTTTTACACCTGGTCACTTCATGTGTTTTCTCTGATCGGATAGCTATCTGATTTGTTAAAACTGTTCCATTTACACTTGGTCACATAAATGCGTCTTTGCAAAACGGATTTGAATCTGATATTTTACTCCCGCCCAAAATGCAAATACACTATTTATTACTCCGCCTTAAAAAACTTAAGATAAAGTTTATGCAACAGAAGGCAGCACTTACTGAATGTTGTACTGTATGTTGGGCAGGGGACGCGCGTCTCATTGCTCGGCATGAGCTGGAGCGCACAGTACAGTGCAGCAGGACAGCACGGTGATTTAACGTACAGGTCCATGATGGGAAAAGCATTCCAAAAACTCTCTCTTAAAGATTTATTTCTTTGTCATTTGAGTTTGTCATTAGACTCTTTTATTGGTTCTAGAAAGCTTTTTTGACCCGCTATCGTCCCTCTATAATGCAACGAGCGTGTCGTGTTTGTTTGTTTGCCTCTTTAACGGCTAACTTTCAGGTGACGTGCTTAAGTTTGGGAAGAGTTATCCACTGAACGATGTGGTTTCATCAACCAGATGTATTTACACTTGTCCAGTTTCGTCTGAAATGCGTCCCAGGCCTAGCCTAGAAATCTAGACGCACCCTAGCGGCCGCAAAATATATTTGCTGCCAGGGTTTAGTCTAGGCACTCACAATACACTTAACAGCTCCAAAAACCAAAATTTGGTCAGGCCAATCACATCGTGTGTAGCGTCTGTGGGGCGGGCTTAACACGATGACGACAGAGCTGCGACGGTTCCTACTTGAAAACTTCGTTCTTCGTTGCTCTGATTGGTCATAGCGCTATCCTATTGCGTGCAGAGGCATTTTGAGGGACAACCTTATATCCCGCCCCTTGCATTGAACCGTTTGTGTGAAGAGTTGCCAGACCTTACATCTTGATGTAGGTCTGGCTAACCAGGCTATCCCAGGCCACCTCCTGAAGTGGTTTGAGCGATCGGATTTAAATCCGTCTCGAAAACGTTTCGGAGGGCATTTACACCTGGTCTTTTAACGATCGGATAGCTATCCGATCAGAGAAAACGCATGAAGACCGCATCAAGGGTGCAAAGCGAGCGCTGATGTGCACACTTCGGAGCGTAAAAATGACAGATGGGACACCCTGGACTTGTAGACTAAGCGAGCATGCACAATTTAAGGCAACAAGACCAAAAGTCCACATGAAGTGTGCAATTTGGGACAGGGCCGATGTCGTATGCCCGCTTCAAAATCTAACCAGAAGCAGTAGGTCATCCAGGTACTTTTCGCGTACTGTTTTTGGAATACTATGAATTCGGACATAATACTTGACTCGCCTATTGTTTTTCGCCTACTTTGTGGCATGGTAGGGTAACCATACGTGCCAATCTTCCAGGACGCATCCCGTCCAGGATTTTGTGTTCGTCTTCCGGAAGTCGTATTTGTCGACCGCATACGTCATAGAGGATTATTATTATTATTACAGGAAAGCAACCGTTACATTTTAAGGTAAGAATGAAACTACGATTGTATATCTTGTGTTTTTAACTGAATGGCGTATGCGGTCAACAAATACGACTTCTGGAAATCCTGGACGGGATGCGTCCGGGAAGAATGGCACGTATGGTCACCCTATAGTATGGAAGTAGGCGGTTTCGGAAGCAGCAGTTGTATGTTGATGTCAGTTGCTTGTCGGTTGTTGTGACGCCACATAAAGTCAAACACACTTCTTCTGTCTTGTTCTGCAACCAAACATATCCAAACATACCAACCAAAAATATTGCTTTTTCGAATTGTAGCTGTGTGTTAAGGTGAAAGAAAATCAATGAAAACAACACTGGGCTAAACAAAACATTAAATTTAACTATTTGTTTAAAGTCTTATATTAACTTCAACATCCAACAAATCAAGACGATCGACTGTGTATGTGCTAACCTGTGAATGGTCCCGTTCAAGCTTCACGTGTAATAACAGTGCAGGTTTGTGTGAGGGCATGATCTTCAACACGGTGAGTCGTTCCAGTTTCAGCTCAGGATGAAGTTCAGCACACTGCTCCAAATCCTCCATCTGTAAATCCTCTACACGCTTTAGTCGACCGCTCTCAAGCTCCACCAGTGAACCCTCTACAAACCGATGGAGCACACACAGGACAGAAGATGATGGTTGTGTACTAGTGTTTGTTTGGTGATTATGGTGTTTGTCTGCATCTTCTCTCCAGTCCAGTAGGGGGAGCTCCTCTCTTGTTTGATTTTCATCATTCTTTTTTGATACAGGTGTGGCGGGACTAAAGTGGTTCAAATTGGGATTGTGCTGGTTGTTTTTCCTTGTATCTGTATATAGAAGAGAACCTAGAAGTGGGTTATTTTTCACACAATGCCTTGCGCTGTCTTTTTTGAAGCTGTGTAAAATACCCTGCTTCTGTGGTCTGTGATACCAATACTTGTCTCCTCTCGGTCTGTTATTGTTTTGCAAACCTGATTCGATTTTTTCACTTGAAACATCTCTTTGTAAAACATCCCTGACAGCTTTTTTGTAGTAATATGAAGCTAAAAACGGATTGATTTGTGAGTTATGCAGATTTCGATACCCATCTTCTACGTCTGAAGCTAAGTGACTCCAGTGATAAGTCCCCCTTCCAATACCATGCAGTGCATTTGGATCGCTCACAAGGAGTTTTGATGATGGTGTTATATATGTGCTGCTAGGATTAATTGAGGAGTAGATCTGATTCAGTCCTGTAGCGTAAGACATGTCCGGGTTTCTCAAAGAGGAAAAATCACATCTGTAAGGATAGAGAGGAAATCCATCGGTCACATCAGATGTGGATTCTCTGATATTTTTCGGTCTCCTGAACACAGAATCCTGATTCCAAAAAGGAGAAGGTGTTTTAAAAACAGGTGCTGATGATTGTTCATTGCAATTTGGAACAGAAAAGGAGCTTGTATTCGCCATGGTGACAATAGAGGTTGACGTTTTCTCTATAAAAAAGCTTTTTACACAATCTTCAAGGAAATTTGTGTAAAGATATTTTTTAAGAGTTTGTAAGAAAACATTTTTTATGTACTTTGGGGCGTCAACTGGTCTCCTAAATAAAGTTATGTTGGTAACACTGGTTTAGGATTCAAAGGAGACTCATGGCATCATGCTGACTGGGGATCTGTTGGGTGGCTCTTCACAAATTTCTGAAAAGGAAAAGAAAGCAAATTGGTCATAGGCATATTAGACATAGATCATGCTTATAGTGAAGTTCACCATAAGCAACATGATAAATGGTTAAAATAATCATTTTTAAAATTTAAATTATGTATAGTATTATGTTTACTTGTATGAGCTTTAAAGTTTTTTAACAGTATAAGGGCATAATTGTATCTTGGACTGTTGCGTTCTATATTAAATGCTATCCTACCAAATATTACCCACTTCATCTTGGTTAGTACCGCAATGTCACAAACTTTAGGTAGGGGAAATAATTACTCATCCTGTGAATAGGGTATTTCTTCATCATTTGTATGACAATGTATTCAGGTTTGGATGGTTAGCTGAAAGTTAGCCAACATCATTCAATAGTCTTATAAAGGCTTACATTTTAAATATAGATGGTTTGATTGGACCCACGCCCATTGCCATGGCTACGTGCCTGGCCCAAATTTATCTTTCTGTCTGTATTTGTTTATCGCTCTGGCTTGTGACTAAACTGACCTCTGGAACAAAAACCATGTCAAAAATAAAAGTATTTCGGTTCAAGACGGGGGAAGATGGTGAGCATGGATCACCGCTGTGCGAAGAGAGATTTGGCACCCAGGCAAGAACACAGGTAGCTAACATTGTATACATGAATTTTACACAGTAACGTTTGAACTGTGATTTGAACTAAGGTCATTTTTGTTATATATTTAGCTTGTTATCAGAAATGATCTACTTTGAGGGACTCAGAGTACGGGAAGTTTGGGGCACAATAGTAGTTTGTTTATGTTGGCTGTGTCCGAAAGCTTTAAAATGCTGCCTTCGGATTCAGAAGCAGCATTTCAACACATGAAGGCATCAAGGCACGTCCTAAACCAATGTTTGCTCTACTTCCTGTCTCCTGAGATACTTTCATCGTCTTGTCCCACAATTTAATGCATGGGCATGTGCGGGGAATGTGATGGGTCGAGACTGGTCGAGTTTGAAAAAATATAATGGCGACCAAGACAACGGCTGGAGCACAAATTTAGCGTAAATAAAGTTTTGTTTTCACTTTTTACACCTTTTGATTACACTTCTAGCGAAAAATTTATATTGTAGTTTTCAAATATGGGGTTAGTTATGATAAAGGCGCTCTCTGTTTATATCTCAAACAGAATTTTATTACGCTGCCCATGAAGGCTGTCTGAATGCGTTTCCTAGAGTTGCCTTCATGCCGCTGAAGTCATTGCTTCATGAGGGAGCCAGCAAGCCTTCAGACAAGTGAAAACTGGCTATGCTGGTATTAAGGCACGCTTCACTATAATGCTGCGTTTACACCAGTCGCGGTAGAGGCGTGAAGCGCAAGTGATTTCAATGTTAAGTCAATGTGAAGACGCGTTGACGCGCGTCTGAGGGTCTCGCGGCACCAATGAGGCATTTAGGGTGGCGCTGTATATGATTCTGCCTCATTCCCGCATCTATTTCATGCGAATTGAGCGCCTGGCGCAGTACGCGTGAATGGTGCTTTTTGTGCATTTTGCATTTGACGGCAATTTGCGGCTGACACCCAAGTTGAAAAATTTGAACTTTGGCGGATTTTTGTGCCACGTTAACCAATCAGGAGCCTGCTTGCTTCTGTGGCGGCAACCCAGCCCGGAGTCACTCATTCAACATGAAGGAACACTTGATATTGTCTGTGAGCAGTCACCCGGAGCTATACGACACAAGTTCTTATTTCTATAGAGACAGGAATAAAAAGGACCTCGCTTTGAAAAGTGTCAGTGAGGACATTCTGCAACCTGGTAAGTTGTAAATACACATTTCACTTTTGAGTCACGTAACGTTTATCGACCTGCGCCGTTTATTTTCCCCGCATAGACCAAATAAAAACCGGTAACTCTTTCGATAAATGCACAATCGGCAATCTTGCAAACAGACAACCGCATAGCACTTGCCCCTCCCACAAGAAACAGATTTCACCTCTGGCGTGCGTCAGATGCTTGCTTTTTCTGCGCGTCTACTTTGCTCTAGACGCGCGAATACATTCAAACTGTTTGACACCTCAAACGCGGTTGGTGTAAACGCAGCATAATGGTAGTTGCTCCTGAAACTTGCTCATAATTTGCATAAAGTTGAAGGTTTTCAACTTTGTGTAAACAAGCGACAGTGACTGTTGGCACCCCATCCAGTTCTCGCGTCGCCTGAAATCTTCAGCTCTCTATTAAAATGAACAGGATTGTGTTGCTGCATGTCGCTTGTAATATGAACGCGGCATAAGCAATCTAAGCTGATTGACAGTGTTAAAATCAAAGTTGTTTCAGTAATGTTGATAATTTAACAGTTTATTAACGTCCTTGTGGCTTTAAAGGTGCCATAGAATAAAAAAACCGTAGATAAATAATAAGAGTTCTGTGCATGATAATGACATTATGAGCTCAAACCATTTGTTTCCTCATTTTTATGTAAACCTTGCATGCAAAAAACTGCAGAAAAACAGGTCAATCTCAACATAACACAGACTGAGATGTACGCCCCAACATGTTTACTAATGTGAGCTACTGGCATGAGCCTCAGAGAGAACAGAGCAGAGCCAATCAGAGCAGACCTCAACATTATTATTCATAAGACTTTCAAATAGGGCAGAAATAGAGGGTTGTAAAAACATTTCTGGATATGTTTTGCACTTAAAAAAGTTACATAACTTCTATGTAAATATCAAAGAACAATTTAACAGATTTTTCAATGCATTCTTTGGCACCTTTAATATTCGATTTCTTTTAGAAATATGTGATGTATACTTTACAAGCATTTAACGGCTTAATGGTAATAGCTTGCACTCATCTTTAGACAACCTTTCTCGCTCCAGCTTTGAGTCTAAAAACTTCAGCCCCCTTGCGTAAGGCCGTTTCTATGGCAACAGATTTATCATAATAACAGTGTATGAGTTTGAATGTCAAAAAAGGGTCAACAATAAAATCATTACATCAAGTAGGAAAAGTTACAAAGACACACTGATCTAAAATTAAATGATTGCATATCTCTTGGACATTAGATTAGGTTTTACAGATTTTACATTAGATTTTAACCCTAATATTTTTATGGCTTATGAAACCATTAAGCGTTTTATTTAACGAACATACAAATATTTCTCTTTATGATCATTCACTGAAGAAAGTTTACAGCCATGCGGTGTGAAGTGATTTTACCCATTTGCATGCCCTCAAGGTCCCATGAATCGGGAAAAAAGTATTAACAGCTATGCATTTGGCAGAAAGAGATCAATTTGACCTCTTCTTAATGAATAATTATGTACCTATACTTTATCTCCCAGCACTTTAAGTCAATCTTTCATTGCACGATGGCTGATGAGTGTTTATGTGGAAAGTAAACAAATGTTATGTAACTAATGCTGAAAATAACTCGCAATTGCATAAAGACAAATACACAATAATCTAAAGCAGCAGAATTCACAGCTATTTCTAACCACAGTTATGTCTACAGATCCCATAAAATGCTAATTAATACATGCCAGTGTCCAGATACAAACATCGCATTTCTTAAACATGAGGTTCTGGCTAAAGGCTAAATATTACTAATGTAAATATATGCAAATTAATGATACAGGGTTTAATATAATAATGAAAGGGTTAAAAAGGGAATAAAATATAAAAGTCATGTAAAAGTCTGAACCACCTATGCCTTAATATGCAACATTGCAAAAAAGTAATACATTTAAATATTACAGTTTGTTTTTTGTTTTGCATTTTAAATAAAACTTTTGAAATTTTATTTATAAGTTACAAAACTCTATGTTTATATTCAGTATTTTGTTTTAGGATATTAAACAGTGGTCTTACCTTTAGTCACTTCGAGCTTTATGTAGCATCTGTTAAAGTGCATCTAGTTGTGATGCTGCTGACAGTCAGACAAACTCTTATCTTTCTTCTTCCTACTCGCTCTCAGTCTCTCCCACTCTCCTCTCAGTACTGTCTGACAACTTATGGTCTTAGTCTCTCTCTCTCTCTCTCTCTCTCTCTCTCTCTCTCTCTCTCTCTCTCTCTCTCTCTCTCTCTCTCTCTGTGCAATATCATAGCATATATGTGGGCAAAGCGTTGTTGACTATTGAAAGTGAAGAATGTAATTTAAATGTTTGCATGAAACCAAAAGAAACATTGTACATTTAGGTGATGCCTGCTCTTGCAAAACTCACCACCACAATATAGGATGTTCTGGATGGTTACCAGGGTGATGCTATATGGTTGCTAGGGTGGTAGCATGGCATTTTCTACACAGTTGCTAAGGTGTTTTCAGTATGAGGCACATTTCTGGTTGTGGTTTCTGGGCTATTCTTAGTGGTTAATTTAAGATATCATTTGTGTCTGTCTTAAGTTGAGTCAGTGATAATAGTGGTTGGACCAACTTTGCCATGTCATGATGCCTGAATGCATTTCCAAATGCACAATAGATCACAAGAAGTTTTTTTTTTACACCCTTTACATTATAGTTCTCTTACCATTGTTGGGCTAAATCATGAGCCAGATGTGTTAATATGGTCGAGTTAACCCTTCTGCACGTCTGCTCTTTATTTTGTTTGCACTTGAAACGTTAGTGATACGCTGCGGCCACAAGCCCACACACACACACACACAGTCGCAAAGATTCTCTGTTTGAGTCATATAAGAGCTGTATAACACCACACAGTGCACGCATGTAGATCTGGGATATAAAGAGCGCTATCTCTCTGTGTGTGTGTGACATTTACAGAGAACTAATGCTGATACAATCATGTTTTCCACACATCCCACACACTTGTACAGCTGTGGTACAAAACTGTGTTCAAACGGACCAAAGCTGCACATTTTCTGCTTTTTCTGAGGACATCTGAAGCTCGGTTTCAGTCATAAACCAGAAAACAACATTAACCTCATTCTGATTCTCACAGCTTTAGCTACAATATTGTCACCAGTGAATACAACCATTATTCAGTAGCCTATAAATGTAAAGATTCTTTACTTAACCGTTACATTTGTATTTTTTATTTGTTTTGCATTGCAGTCTTTTTTATATATAAGTGTGTGCATTTACTAACAGGTTGCAGTGGTATGTTTTAGACAGACTTTTAACATTTAGGTTTATGTGGGTGTTCAAGCGCTTACAAAGGGGCATTTTCTTACAGTAGTGTACCATCTTATATGCTATAAAGCATTACATTATTAAGTAATGCAGTCTTCAAATACAGTCGATATTTATGAGTCAGCATAAAGCATGCCATGTTTACTGTAATAAAAAAGAAAAATCTGACCAGGTTTTTACTAATGTTCCACTAGATGGCGCTTTATTAGTACTTTTTCAACTAAGCCCACCGTTAACCTATCTTTAAAATACATAATGTATCTTTGGTATATTAGATATAGCGATATATTTTATATTACATTATTATTTTATATATATATTTTTTATAGATATGTATTATATATTTTTATATGAATTTATTATATGATTTAATATATGATTTAATAGCCTATACATGTCCGTTTTTATATAGTTTTGATAGGTAAGTATTATACAAGTGTTTCAAGATAAATATCACTAATCATCATATTAGCCTATATATTAATACATACTATTAGACCTACGTAAAATGATCAAGCGATTAAAATGAAGCCAGATGATGAGAGTGGGCTAGAAGTATTTAAGCTGTTAAGATTTCGATGGCGTGGGTAAACATGAACTGTGACACTGATATATTCGTGATTTTTTTTACATTTCGAAACTCCAGAGCTGAGTTGATAGTACTGTATCTATGTCAGTAGGTGTCAGTACACAGTCAAAAAAGCATCATGTGTGTTCAACTTTATGCAGGGCTGTAAAAACCGACAAGCAGATGACATCAAAATACTAGGGGTGGGAATCGCTTGGACCCTCATGAATCGATTCAGAATCGATTCTTAGGGTCCCGATTCGATTCAGAATCGATTCTTGACGTACTAATTTGCATATCTGTGACGTCATTACGTCACATTTGCTCTCAAAGCCAGGTTAATGTTTGCGCTTTTGCTAGTAGTCTCTGAACTGTCATATACTGTACTTTAATGCAACTAAGGGATAAATAATGTCATTCTTATATACATATATGTCCTGTTTCTGTAAGACATTAAAACCAGTAAAAATAGTAATTAAACGTGACATATTAATTCTATATGTTAACCGGCATTAACTTCCACGAACGTTAAGCGTCTAATCATCATCATTATACACAGTGATTGGCAGTATTACTGTATTTATATAATGCAGCGCAACCAGCAACTGAATAGCAAACTATGTGCATATTTTACAGAACTATTCATGTTATATCTAAACAGTCAGCGGATGGTTTTGGGCAAGGATGTCCAATACGTAGATCGCAAAGGCAATCCCGGTAGATCACACATAAGTTAACTGCTGCTCCACCAGCGAAATTGTCATTATGGTCTTTTAGAGTAATTGTGAAACACGCAGGTCTTTTTTAAATGCTGCGCCTTCCTTCTCAACTGTGTTTTGCCAGGCCACTGCAGCTCAGTCGTCTTTAACTTCCAAAATTCACAAGGATGCGCATTCTTGCCTCACGCAGGAGCAGATGCACGCGCACTGTGTGTGTGAGCGAGCAAACGAGAGAGAGAGAGGCAGCGTAGCGCTGATTTGTATGCTTCTGATTCAGTTGTAATTTTCTAGTTTGTTTCACTAAACCGCATCTCCGCTATTTTA
Organism: Paramisgurnus dabryanus; assembly: GCF_030506205.2. Classification (NCBI taxonomy): domain Eukaryota; kingdom Metazoa; phylum Chordata; class Actinopteri; order Cypriniformes; family Cobitidae; genus Paramisgurnus; species Paramisgurnus dabryanus. The sequence continues at coordinate 28,059,456 of NC_133350.1, read as the reverse complement.
AGGAGTACTCGACATGTACTCAAAAAGAATAAAGTAATGGTGACAGCCCTAAATTTAGTGTAGAGATATATGCAGTATAATCCTAGAAGCATTTAAAGTGTTCTTTCTCTTCTGCTCTTGTAAGCTCCGCTATGCGCTTGTGCAGTGCGCGCTCTCTTAAGTTGTCCGTGTGAAGCACCGCTCCCCCAGTTGAGTTCCGCCTTTTGGTTCTGATAACGTCACGTTATTATTTTGTAAACTAACATTTAAGAATCGATTCTTGAAATTTGTGAATCGATTCAGAATCGGCCCACGTCCGAATCGCGATTCATCTAAGAATCGATTTTTTTCCCCACCCCTACAAAATACCGCGAGAGCAATCGAAAGGAGACTACTATGTATGATTTCTCGAATCGCTATCGCGGTACTTTGATGGCATTCGCTTGTTTCCTTCGGCAGTGCAAGTAACAAACGCCACTATTAGTGCAAATAAGAGTCATGACAATGCTCGAAAAAAAAAAATTAACAAAAGAACCTTTACATTACTTACAATTAATGAATGTATTTACAATACTATAGCAAACTGTATAGCATTTATTTAAAAGAAAAAATATAACACATTTGCCTCTATTTGTGGTTACCAGATACACTCCGTCTATGGATACAAGGTAGACACTTTTAGACTAATGTACACATTAACAATTTAGACAGAAAGAAAACTTTTTGTTTGTAAAACATTAGTGGAATTTGTCCAGCCTGCTTAAATGTCACATTAAATATCTAATCTGCGTGACTCAGGTGTTGTGTATGTGAATGTTAAAGGATATCTTGTGAAAACTGTTTAGATACCCTGTGAACTGAAACACACCCACAGGACCGGTCCTTTGTAAAAAAAAAAAAAAAAAAAGCTCAGGCTAACAAAGTAAGTTGTGAGAAAAACTTGGATATTTGAGGAAAAAACTTAGCTGTTGTTGAGCACATGTTCTAATTTTGGAGATTTTACGTGACCTTCCGCGTCCCGTTTTTTGACATCGGCGTTTATTTAACCATGCAGTGCCAGTGGTGATACAAAATGCTTGTTCGTTCGACTTCATATGGAGCCAAAAGAACCGACAGACTGATGACATCATAATCCCGCGAGAGCGATTAGATATAATACAGAGGAGACGGCTATCGCCATGCTCTCGCGGTACTTTGATGTCATCCGTCTGTCGATTCCAGCACTGCTGCCTGAGATCGAACGAGAGAAGCAGTGTGCTGATCACATCACTTAGCATCCAACCACCTTTGCCAGTACAATCTCGCGCTTCTGTTATCAGCCTGTAAGTGTGTTTTAATAACTTGTTAAAGTAGGCTATTTGATGTTGACTCAGCAAAACACGTAAGATTAACATGAATGGATAACGTTTTCTAACCTTAGTGCATGAGTAACAAGTAAATGTTAAGGTACCTGCTGTAGGCTATATTAATAAACAATTCATAAACTTACTGTATGTTGCCAACTTGCCAAGGCATGAAAATTATACATTTTTTTTTAGGAGATGGCTATCATTTTAAGTTAAAATTTTTAACAAATGGCTTGAACAATACACTGTATATATTCACACAAAGCCATAACGTTACCTGGAAGGCCACCCTTTGTCCCATGGTACACAAATTGTATAAGTTTCAAGAAACAATAGTCTTAAATATAAGTGACAGGGCATGATTTGCACCTCAAGTCTCATTGAGTGTTATGTGTACCAGGCCCGGCTCCAGATTGCGAAATTAACCATGGTTTTACTACAGTTAAAACAAAAAAAACCATGGTTACTGTAGTAAAACCATGGTAACCACAAAATTACCATGGTTTTGACAACCATGGTTAGTGTAGTAAAACCATAAATTTTTTACTACACTACAAACCAGTTTTGCTGATATTAATCAATACACCAAATAAACATGGTTACTACACTTTTACCACAATAAAACCATGGTTATTTTTGTAAGGGTGAGGTGCGCCAAGAAGTGATATTCCAGGTGGGTCGGTCAGGGGGGGGTCTATATGTCTATAGTTTCAGGGCTCAACGCAAATATTTTTTTATACTGGCCCGGTCGGGCCAGTGGTTCATGTATTTACTTGCCCTGCCAAAATTTTCACTGGCCCCGGTAAAAAAATGTCCGTGTCACATATTTAAAAATAATAATTCAAGTAAAATATAATTGTACACATATACAACAAACATGTTCCAACTAAAAAAGGTTCCCAACTTTTCTGCTTTACCTGTAAACTGACATTAAATTTTGCAAAATATTGCATTGTTTCGTTCGTCGTGTTTTACCCAAGTAAATGTCTGCTTCCCAGATGTTAAATAATATACATTGATGAAAATATATTTTAGTGACTGAGGGTGAAGCACTGGCCCGATCGGGCAAGTGACAATGCTTTTTACTGACCCGAACGTCTCTCACGCTTGCCCCGGGCAACCGGGCAGTCCTTTATGTTGAGCCCTGAGTTTTAATATTATATATTGAAGACAATTGTTAGGGTTGTTTTTATTGTTGTGTTTGTGTTTTATTCATTTTTAATAATATATATATATAAATGGTTAACATGTTTATTTTTACATTCTCTCTTTTTGCATTTGTAATATTGTTTTGACCCCTTAACAGATCTTGTATCAATTAAGTAACTTTAGATTTGATAAAAAGTGGCAGTTCTTTTAAAATAACTATTTACATCAACTAAAATAAACTTTTACTTGAGTGAAGCATGAACTGTAAGAATTGGGTTTATTCTTGTAAATAAAAAAAGGGCAGTTCTTTTAAAATAACTATTTACATCAACAAAAACAAACTTGTTACAAACTAAAAATTAAAATTTTATTTGAAATGCTGTTTTTCTTAAGAATTATTCTCACGTCTGTTAATATAGTATAACATTATAGATTTTTGGCCAAAAGATTGGCTGTTATGTGGTGTGGGGCCAGGGTGGGCCAAGCCTCTGAATGGGTGGGCCAGGCCTACTCTGCCCCTCACCCGTGGAGCCGGGCCTGATGTGTAAATTAATGTGTATAAACAAAACACGCATGAGACAACAGGATATATTTTTGGCACCTCCTCTCTTGTTACTCAGCCCCTCCCTTATTCTTTCTTCAGCTGTAAACTTCACTCTCATCCCCCCCTACGGGACGACTTGGTATAACCCAAATGTCCAGTCCTGAGGTCTGAGTGTTTATAGCTCAGAGATACTCGATCACTGGCATGAGAGTCAGTCTACAGCTTCTGTCACAGGGATGAGATGATCTGTGTGAGAGTCCGGTCTAAAGTCCTGCTGCTTCCCATCAGTTCATCATGAGTGCCAGGGGAACAAACATCCCTAACAAACGCCTGACGTGTGAGTATTTCAGCTCTCTTCTTTTTTTAATAACATTAAATCTGATTTATTTTTCCCTCTGCCGGATGTGAGATTAACAGTCACCTGCCAGTCATGTATATGTGTATATAGAAGACGCGCTAGTTGGCATACTGTTTAATCCAATTTGATCAATGTGTAATCAATAATCAATCATTTCATTTACTATTTCTAAATAAATATTTTAAATAAGTTTATCAATATTTTCAGGGTTTATTATTTTTTACAGTCAGTTAAAGTGCACACATACAATAAAGCGGTCATTGGTCAGGACAAAAAGGATACAGTTCTTCACATTGAACTTTTGTGGCAACATACCTAAATCAAGTTATAAGCGTAGTCAGACTTAAAAGGTAGTTTAATGTAGGTGAGTGTATTTAAAGAAAACAAGATAACCACACAGCTTGGACTTCCTCAGTACTATTTAAAAATCCCTTCCTTATTTGGACATAATATGTCTGGCTGAAGAAGGAAAGAGTTTATCAAACTGTCTGAACCCCAGTTAGGTTTAGACTACTGTTAGACTTCTCTTTAAGTTTTGCTTAAAATATTTTTTTCTTAAAATATGGCAAATCTATTTTAAAATAAGCTATTTTTTTTATGGACTTTCTTTTATTTTTTTGAGCAAACACTTAAGGTCAGTTTCCCGGACAGGGTTTAGATCAATCCAGGACTAGGCCTTATTTGGACATCTAAGTAGAATTTGAACACATACCTTACAAAGTATGTGCATTTTGACTCAAACAATGGCACGGATGTATGTTAAGATGTGTCAGTGCAAGATGTTTTAAAATTGAGCCAGATCAAACCTGCATTTTAGTCTGGGACCAGGATAAGCCCTGTATGTGAAACCACCCCTTAAAGTGCTAAATAAGCAGACCATTGTAGCTTATGGGTGATGAACTTAACTCTAGATTTTAGTATGGGTATCCTGACTAAAGGATTGTTTTTCTGCCATTTTTTATCTGATAGACTGTGGGTACAATCCAAATTCCCACATTCACTGACCTAGCACACACACACACACACACACACACACACACACACACACATGCGCGCGCCTGTAAATTAGGTTGGCCTCAAGAGAATTTGTCACACTATTATGAGTAAAATGTGATGTCTGTCCAACAGATTTTCACTCCAGATGTTTAGGGTGGTGTCATTTAGGTCTTGTTGAATTACTTTTTCTCTAGGAATGGTAATTGTTCGGAAAACACTGTTAATTGTCTGGGCTTTAACAACTCATGATCATTCATATGTTACTGATGTAAAAGTCATGAGTCTGATGATATAAGTTCACCATATCTCTCTAAAGTGGAAAGGAATTTTTTGTGAAGGTTTTTTTTTTACCTTCATAGCTTAGGAGCTGGTCATTGATGTGTAACACGATCTCTTCCTCTGGTGCACATTATCTAGTTTGGCTGTACTTTCACAATGACTAAATATAATGGCATGAGTTCAGTGGAATGTACTAATGAAGGTTTACGGTTGCTTAAACGTTCGTAGGTTTTTGTGGATTCTCAGTGTTTCTATAGGATGAAGTGGGGGTCGCCTGATAAAAGAGGCTGAATTGACCGTCTCAAAGAGGGGAGCTTGATTACAATGACTTCTTTGAGTGCTGGGGAAATTTTGGCTTTTGCTGGGGTTTGCTTCATCTTCAGCATGCATAATCACACATACACAAGACTATGCACTGAATCTGAATATGTGCTTGTCTTGTAATTTAAGAAAAAGTGGTTAAAGGGGGATTCCAGACTCACAAAAAAATACCAATTTCTCCTGAATATGAAAATGGAAGTGATGGACAGTAGAACTTAGGTGCATTTAAAATAGGTCAGCGAGTGAATGAGGTTAAGCAAGCACTCCTTTTTTATGCTGCAACATGACTATAAAGAGTATCAGATATAAAGAAAACATGAGCTCAAAATATAACATGACTTCATGGTTGAAGTTCATCATTATAAAGTCATGGTGATGTCATAAAAGCTTATTTTGACCATGTTTTGAGATATGGCTATATGTTATTGAAGGAAAATACAATGTGTGATAACTTACTTAATAATGAGATAAACTTTTCAAGTAAAACTTACTTAAAAATGTGGATGCAAAAATATATTTTTAAGTAGCGTATTATTTTTTACAGTGCTTTCTTTTCCCTCTCTGCACAGACATAATATAATTTAGCTGTAAATAACACAATTATTATAATCATTCAGTTAATTTTTTTTCAATATATCTTGCAGCCTTATATTTAGAAGAAGGGGACATGGTCTGGAAAATTGTAACCAGATTTAAACTCTTTAAAAGCACCAGCTCAATGTATCAGAACATCAGAACCAAAAATCTCTTTATGGCAGTGGATAATAATTAACTTTGTTATTTTAAAGAAGTCTTAAAGTATAATGTTAACATACAATAAAGCTTTTAGCACACAGAGTGCATCTTCATGCTGATGAGTGACATTGTAAAAGCACAGCAAGTCTGAGAGCGATACAGAGGAGAAACATTGATGAACAGTGACAGCTGTGACTAAACTGACAAACTGTGACATCGCCATGACATCACATCTTTCATAACAGACCTGTGACATCATCACATTGTACTTGAGACCGTTACGAAACCCTGGTGACCCTAGGAGTTGACTGAAATAATAACAGACTGTTTTCATACCTCAGCTCAGTTATCTCATATGACACACAGGAATAAGAAATGCTGTGCTGTGGACTTCATCATTATTAATACACAGCCATATAGACCCTTTTACTGTTTGTACACAATGTAGTACGCGGTACGATGTGGCAGCGTATGCACGCATTTAGGCAAAAATCGGCAGTGAAGCAACACAGACAGAGAAAGTTATTTTAAAAAGATGACTTATTATTTTTTTCAACACAGCTACCAGATCCGTGTACTATAGTGGAGTGGATAGAAGACGTTAGCAGATGGCCAAAAATAAAGGTGCCAGATACATATACGTATATTAATATATTATATTAGTGCAACCAAACGCAACAACCAGACATTTTGATGCTGCAAAACCGTTTTAATAAACTTTCTGAGTTGCTAACACGTTAGAACCAATGGGGAATAAAACCACTTCCCAAATGCGCACGCAGGCTATTTGATCACGTGGGCTGTAAAAGGGTCTATACTTTATTATTCATTATTCAAAATAAGTGTTCGGAGTGTCATGTGCGTTGCTCGTGTTTTCAAAATATGTGTTTGTTGCATTATGGGAACCATGTGCATTACGTGTTTTGTAAAAATGAGTATGAGTATCTGGCAAACGCGAGCGTCCCTATTATCATAAACCCTTTAGATGTATCTGCAGCAGGCACTTATTTTGACAAGACACGTGATGCACACAGGATCACTCGACACGCAAAACACATATTCTGAAATTACATGACGGGCTACATACATGTTGTGACGAACTTCGCATCAAGCGCCCTCGAAAAAATAAGTCACCATCCGCCACTGGTATCTATACACTGCTTGAAATGCAGATTTAGTTAGAGATATTTATGTGTCTGTATCTGTTAAGCATCTATTATGTGTTCATGTGAGCTCTGAAGGGCAAGGGTTCAAATCCCAGGAAACATGCATTCTGTTGCAAGTATAGATTGAATGCACAGTAGAATAAAAATGACTGCCCAATGCATGTAAATGTATTATGAAGGCTACAGGCATGTGTACAGGGATTATAAGAAAGTGTCTAAATAGTTTGTGACTACTGCTGAACACCACATGCCACATCCGAGGTTTTCATTAAATTTGGTTAAAGGGTTTGATATCCACATTCCTTTTAAAACCTCTGGTTGTTTCTGCTCTGTTTTCCCACATGTGTTGTTTTATGTGGGTAAAATGAGTTCCTGCTAATCTCCAGATTTTGCCTTTCATTCTTGTTTTTTTATGGTATGGTTTCTCTGTTTGTAAATAAGGACTTGTCCTTTCCAGTCCCAAAGGTTTACAAATGAACTTTTAACTCATTCATCTGGAAAGTTCATTTCCCGTGTCCTGTTTTTATATGGTGGATGGCTTTAACGCTTCCGAATTCTTGCTTCTGAATGTCAGTGGTTAGATTTTAGGAAAGGTTTTGGGGTGAGATGACAGGAAGAGGTTGATGTGTGGTTAAAATTCTTGTTGTGATGCAAAAATCTGTCACTAAGCAAACTAAATACATTTTTGAAGAAGATCTAAAGGAGAAATCGAATTTTGTCATTATTTACTCATCCTCATCTTGATGTAAACCTGTAAGAGGTTCTTGTTTCTGTGGAACACAAAGAGAGACAATATGAAGAACTTCTCTTTTCCAAACAGATTTAGTTTATAGTAACCATGGCTATGGCTTCAAAACAGACACTTAAAAAAATTGCCATTATATTACATTGTCAAACTGAGCCTTGTTTGTAAAGCAATGGAACATCATAAACCCTTTCGCAATTGTGAATGTGCTGTCCGGAAAAACAAACTGCATCCACTGTTGTCTCAAGACAGGGAAAGCTAAATAAGGTTTTATTTTCCTTACATCCAAAAACACCTTCTTTGAACCATCTTGATAAAACAAAGTTGTCGCCTGCTGTGCAGTGATACCGGTGACTTCAACTCGACGTAGGAATGCTAACGCGGCTTCTCGCTCTCACTTGATTTGCAGGGCAGGCATGCTTTTCTGGAGGTAAAAGCCCATAAAAGGAATACGGGGTCAGTCAGTTGTAATGAATACCCCCGTTTGAAAAAAAACTTTCTGAAACTTGTAGAAAAAAGGAGGCGTGAGTTTGGCCCAGAAATAGTCTGTCACAAGCTCAACTGCTTTTTTGACACTTTGCTTATGTTTAGCATGATGACTACAACTCTTGTTCTCTTGTACAATAAGTCAGAATGCATAAAATATCATTACCCCCCCCCCCCCCAGGAAACATTGCAGTTATATTACTATAAATATGGGAAAGTGCAATATTTATAATAGCAGCTTACAGTTTAAGTTGCTGTTTTTGGCACAAGCATGAGAGGTGCATGTCATGTCCGGTGCCCGGCCAAATCATAAAACCCATAGTGCCTCAGTGCCAGATTCCCTGTGACACACTGAAAGCTGGGGGTTGGTGAGAGGTGCAGACAGAGCTTTGCCTTGTAGCGAATGACAAATCAATCCTTCCAGACAATCCTGCTTTCTTTTGCTTTGATCCAACAAGCCTCACTCAGCCTTCCCCGCTCCTCTACAGCATGAATGGACAACACAGAGTGACAAACAGCGAATGGATGGTAGAAAAAGATGCGACTGGGAGGAAACAAGATAAATAATGATCTCATTCTCATGTGGCTGTTTACTCTTCTAATGAATGATGGTATTGGATGGTTTGGTGAAGGCCTCATGGTGAGGTCATTGACTTTAAATTGATCATGAATGGATTATTACTTTACGGTAAATCTGACTCCATTATCCTCTACTTTGCTGTTCCGATAAGTTTCACTTCACTGTCAATTAAAGCCAAAGCTGTTAAGTAGTTTTAAAAGGTTGACAGTCTGTCTTAGTGTTTGCACTACTACATGATATAAGTACAGCTACTTTTACATTTACACTAAAGGGATAGTTCACCCAGAAATGAAACTTCTGTTATCATTGATTTACTGTTGTTACAAACCTGTATACATTTCTTTGTTGTGCTAAAAGCAAACAAAGATATTTTGAGCAATGTTTCTACCGTTTTTGAGCACCATTGACTTACATAGTTATTTTCTTTCCTACTATGAAAGTCTATGGTGCTGCTGTTTCCCAATTCACCCAAACAAATAAATTTATAACAACAGGGTGAGTAAATTATGACGGAATTTCCATTTTTGGGTGAGCTATCCCTTACATCACTTACCCTGTAAAAATATATTGCTGCACTTGAATTTTTTATTTTAAATAACTTAAGCTAATTCAACCTTATTTTTTGCTTCCTTCTTTGTGAAGAAAACGAAAACTATTTGCAGTCAGTTTTCCGAGCCGCCGCTTCTTGCGCATGCTCAAACCTCTAAGACATGCTCCCTCCCCTGCTTCTCTCTCCTATCTGAAGCAAATGTTTCCAAGGTCTTGGCTTCTAACCATCCGACTACCTGCCCGCTAGATCCCATACCCACCCATCTCCTTCAGGCCATCTCTCTGTCAGTTTTCCCTGCTCTCACTCACATTATCAATTCATCCCTTTCCACTGGCACCTTCCCCGTAGCATTTAAAGAGGCTCGGATAACCCCGCTGCTGAAGAAACCCACACTCAATCCTGCTATGCTAGAGAACTACAGACCTTTCTCTTCTTCCCTTCATTGCCAAGACTCTTGAAAGCGTTGTGTTTAACCAGCTCTCCTCTTTCTTAACACAAAATAACCTCCTGGATAGCAATCAGTCTGGTTTCAAAAGAGGTCACTCGACTGCGCTGCTCTCAGTCATTGAGGCCCTAAGGCAGGCAAGGGCAGCCTCCAAATCATCTGTGCTGATCTTACTGGATCTATCTGCCACTTTTGACATGGTCAATCACCGCATCCTCCTGTCGACCCTCATGTCTATGGGTGTCTCTGACACAGCGCTTCTATGATTCAAGTCGTACCTCTCAGATAGGTCATTTCGGGTATCCTGGAGAGGTGAAGTCTCCGAACCCCAACGTCTTGACACCGGGGTGCCTCAAGGCTCTGTGCTTGGACCGCTGCTCTTTTCGATATACATGACATCCCTGGGCTCTGTCATTCGAAAACATGGCTTTTTCTACTACTGCTATGCAGACGACACTCAACTCCACTTGTCGTTCCACCCTGATGATCCCACGGTTTCTGCCCGCATCTCGGCATGCCTGAGGGACATCTCACTCTGGATGAAGGATCACCATCTCCAGCTTAACCTTGCGAAGACAGAACTGCTTGTCATATCATCTGAACCAAAGATTCAGCACAACCTTTCCATTCAGCTAGGTTCCTCAACCATCACGCCTTCCAGGACGGCCAAAAACCTGGGAGTGGTCATTGATGATCGGCTTAGCTTCACGGAGCATGTTGCCAGCACCGCTCGCTCTTGTAGATTTATCCTCTACAATATTAGGAAAATTAGACCAAATCAAGTTGATTTAACTTAAAAATGAAAGTTCAGCAAGTATTCTTTACAGTGTGTATTCAAGGTACATTTATCAGTCCATGGATTCTCTTTGGATTAAACCAATGACTTTTGCACTGCTAATGCAATGCTCCACCAATCGAGCTATAGGGACACAATGACCCAAATGACAAACGTAACACTGTGCACTTAAACTATGCTCAAACCTCTAGTGTATGAATTTTAAAGAATAGTATCGTCCCACGCATATAATCATTTTTGACTAACTGAAGGTATTAGCCGGTTTCCCAGACAGGGAAAATTATGTTCATCATACTTTTGATGTCAGTGCTATCTTTTTTGCCCAACATGAGCTAAAGTATAATAGTCTAGGCAGGTGAAGTTTGCTCTTAGGGCCCACCTCTCTCCCGCGCTAAGTAAGCTAAATTTACAGCCTTACACACTTCATTTATTCGGTTGAATGAGTGCATCATCCAGTAAAGTGCACTTTCTTTTATCAATGTGAACACACTACTACAAAGTCAAACTGACACAGAATTGTGCATAAGTGTGCAATTCATGACGCATCTATAGTAATGTGAGTTGGTTGCCCTACATGATGCTAAGATGGTCTGGGTGGTTGCCAGGTCATTAGTTTGTCGTTGCTAGGGCATTTTTATTGGATGTTGGAGAGGTGCTTTCTAGTTGTTCTGTGTGAGGTTGGTAAAGTGTACAAGCAGGACTTTGAAGTTGCTATGATGTTCATAGTGGATGCCAGCATGTTGCACGTGGTTGCTAATATGTACTAGGGGTTTTTAGTTGTTTGCTATTTGGTTGTTAGAGTGTTCTGGGTTGTTTTAAGGTGGGTGCTTACGGAATCAATTGAAAAGAGACACAATTTATTTTTAGATATTTATGTTCTTAAATATTGCTCAAGTAAAAAAAGGTTGGAGAAACAGTTGCAGTGCTTTGGGTTAGTGGTCTGATGTTTTCTCAGCAAGCACCACCACTAATAAAATTAATGGGGTCATGTAATGAAATCTGACTTTTTCCATGTTTGAGTGTATCTATCAACCTAGAAAATGTGAAAAAGATAAACCCAGTAACTTTTTGTAAACCATTCTCTGCAAAATAGTTCATTATAATCTGACTCCCCTTGTGAGGTCAGAGGGGGATAATACCGCCCCTTAACCTGCACTATTCAACAACACCACTGCCATTTAGTGCAAAGATCAGCTTATTTGAATTTAAAAGGGCACATTTTTGTTCACACCTACAAATGGGCAATTTTAACATGTAATAATAAATGATCTATGTTGTATTTTGAGCTAAAACTTCACGTATGTACTCTGGGGACACCAAAGATTTATTTGGCATCTTTAAAAGGTCTTGTGAAATGTCTCCTTTAGGTGAATATGATATCAACAGGGTATAACTATATGTTAAGTCGCCCAGAGCTTTTTGAGTAAACATAGACAAACACTGAATCCACTGCACTGGCATTTCACTAAATGCAATTGTAGTCAGCAAGGTTTGTATAAAAAGGAGAATAGCTCAGTCATTTTTCTGACTTGCTCCTTTCTCAACCACATACCAATAATAAAAACCTGATAATTAACTCCATGTTATTTCAACAAACACAAAGTCATACACTGACTGAAAGGCATGACCGATTTCAAGGACCCATTCTCACACCACCTCAGTTATGTAACATTCATCCATTCATGGCACGTCTGTGGAGTTTTAAGTGCCTCTGTCTTTTCTCTCACGCTTCTCTATAAACATCAGTGTATGGGCGCCTGTCTGCTTTTAAATATATTAAGCATGGATGAGGTCATGGAAAAAGAGAGGTACTGTTTTTAACCGTGTTAAATGAGTTGACATTTGGATACTAGCATGTGAGTTTAAGGCTTAGTGTTAAGCGCATCTACTCTTCAGTAGTCTAGTCTAGTATGAATTTCTGAATGTACAGGTAAGTTCAGTCCCCTTGGTTACTTTCAATAGCAGGGGACTATTTTCGGGCAGTGCGTAATATCACTACGCCTGCTGCAGCCATGTTACGGCAGCAAGTCCTTGATTATTACGCCAGAATGAGAGTATAGTTCCTAGCCATATCTGCCTAGACAATCAAAACTTTTAATTTTCTATTGGTCTTAGTACACGATGTAACTACAGAAGAGTCAAGTTTTAAATAGGAAAAATATTGAAACTCTTTGGTTATTTTTTAGGGCGATGCTAATGGTCTAATCAGATTCAATGAATGCTAAGCTATGCTAAAAGTGATCGCGCCAGACCCGAAGATCAGCTGAGAGGATTTCAAAACTGTAAAAATCAAATGTTTAACTCTAGGGGAGCTGGAAAATGAGCATATTTTCAAAAAAGTGGAGTGTCCCTTTAAGATCAGGTTGTTAAAATGTTCATCCACATTTGCAGGAGACATTAATGTTTCTGTGCGTCAGCAGCATCTGAGTAATATAACTAATAGATAAAATAAATTGTTTAAAGTTCTGCTCATCTTAAACAGGTGGCAAACAAGAGCTTTTAAACATTGTTTATACTTTGCCTACCAAATATAAACACAATGTGATGACACAAAAATAGCAGACAACCACTTATCGAGTGCCAACTTAATTCTTTTAACCAATCGCTAAACGGCATGCACAGCGTTGTGGGATATCACAGACATCGAAGAATGCATCAGTGCATTGTATTTTACATGATGCTATGCACATGATTAAGACGTAATGCAGCTTGTAAAGGCAATACCATCCGTATTTTCAGACACAGATGAGTGTTTAAATGGCTTGTCTACAGCCCGTCTGGTCACAGCAGCTGTGGAGGTCAACACTTCCACTACACACCAGTGTAATCTTTACATTATTCCTAATTTAGACCTGGTTTAAAAGCTCAGTCTGTTCTTTCTAAATATGGTGGAGTTCTCAGTGTGGTCGGATGTGTTTTAATGGCTTGAGGACAGGAATGTTTTGTCTAATTCTTTGGAGTCTTTCTGTGTGCTTTAGGGCTGTTATTTCAGGTGATGGGTGCTTTTATGTCACTTTTCAAAGACAGGAAAGTTGCAGTTTCAGACTGAACCTGTCTTACGAGCAAACCTTTCAGAAAATGCATAACTGGTGGGTTGTATGTTATCAATAGATGCAGGTATGCTGGTGCCCCCGACAGCATTTTAGTAGCATGTCAGCTTGCATTTCTTAAAGGTCGCATAACACAAAGTGTTTCTGCTAATCTCATGTTAATCTTGAGTACCTATAGAGAAGTATTGCATTCTTCATATAAACAAAGACTTTAAGTTTTATCTAAAAGGCAGATCAGCTCTACCAATAGTTTCCGGAAAAACAGTGGCTTAACTAGAATTTTATATATGGGGTGGGCAAGGCTACTTTAGGGGGTCCATAGTCCATGAAAGAAAACAATGTATAACCCTGTATCAAAAAGGCATGAATGAATCCCATGATTGCTGATTACTTCACACTACCCTTACATTAGATAAATTTTTCTATAATGCACTGCATTACTAGCACAGATGTAAACATAATGTAAGTCTGTTAATGAAGCAGTAACTTTCAGTAAAGTTGTTTAGGAAATCTAAACTTCATGATAAACCTTAAACTTACTTCAAATAGCAACTTAACTCTAAGGATTTTTGGCAAATAATAATAATTCATTTAAAAATGAATATGGATCGATCTTAAAGTTACAGAATTTTGTCAGTCAGGAGCAGTGAGTGATTTTCTCTTTTTCTTATGTTATTAAATTAACTTTAATAATGACAGAGAATTTAGCAGCAACTGTTTGTTAGGCTTATAAGACAGAATGCAATAAAATGTTTTTATTCGGTTAAGACATAACCAGTTGTTCACTCATACTTAAGGCAACTTTTTAAAAAAGTGTATATGTGTAGACCCGTGTAGACAGTCCGTTTAAGCCTTTTGAAAAGTGTTTATGTGTTTTTTTTGTATAATCCATTTACGCCATCTGAAAATTGTTTATATGTATTTTTCCATGTATAATCCCTTTAAGCTTTTTGAAAAGTGTTTATGTGTATTTCCGTGTATAATCTATTTACACCATCCGAAAAGTGTTTATATGTATTTTTCCGTATATAATCCATTTAACCCTTTTAAAAAGTGTTTATATGTATTTTCTGTATAGTCCGTTTAAGCCTTTTGAAAATGTTTATGTGTATTTCCGTGTATAATCCGTTTACGCCATCTGAAAAGTGTTTATATGTATTTTTCCATGTATAGTCCGTTAAGGCCTTTTGAAAAGATTATATGTGTATTTTCGTGTATAGACTGTTTAAGCCTTTTGAAAAGTGTTTGTGTATTTCCGTGTATAATCCGTTTAAGCCTTTTGAAAGATTTTATATGTATTTTCGTGTATAGTCCGTTTACGCCTTTTGAAAAGTGTTTATGTGTATTATAATCCATTTAAGCCTTTTGAAAATTGTTTATGTGTATTTCCGTGTATAGTCCGTTTAAGCCATCTGAAAAGTGTTTATATGTATTTTTTCATGTATAATTCGTTGCATGCTTTGTCTCATCTTTACCGGCTGAGTTTTTCTAGTCAACCACATGCCACTGCTAATCCATCAGAATGTCTGGACCACCAAAGATGTTTGTGCTTGCCTTTCAACACAATAGGCCTATCAGGGCAATTTGTAACTGGTTTATGAGGTGGCTAGTTCATATGAATTTGTTCAATCTCATACACGTACATACGTACAATCTCATTTGTAAGCTTTTTCACCTGGTGACATTACTGTTAATTACATTACAAGTTTAGGACTGGGGCTTCATTATAGCTTTCTTTTTTCTAATAATCATACATTTTTGGATATAGTTTTGTAAATAGTTACATTTTCTGATAAGATTTGGTTATTTCTTCAATTGGGAACCCATAATTTGGTTGATTGTTATTAAGGTTAAGATCTTAGTTAATGGTAAGAAATAAAATGATGCAAGTCAAATGATATATTTCCCATATTAAATCTCTGGTTGGTTATGTTGTGTAGAAGGGATGAGTCATATTGTCTATTTGGATATAGTGGTACATGTGTTGTCACACATGATGATCTTCATATATAGACCATCAGTGACTAACCTCTCTTTAGCTTCCAGGACAAAGGTCATGTGAATGGCACATTTATTTGTACACCGTGCTATTTTGTACCATAGCAATACACATTTTTTAATAAAATTATTAGTAGAGTCATCTGTATGGGCCAAAACTGTCCCAAAATTCACAGCTAGTTTAAAAACGCACACAGACACATATTCACATGCCGTACTATATTTATCTACCTAAGAGCTTTATTACACGCTCACTGTCTGGATAAGTTCATTGAAGCTTTACAGCTTAAGTAAAGAAGGGTTAAACATAGTGGGACATCACACACATGACATTCGGTCACATGTTTATTTGGGTTTTAGCACAGTGTCTGGTACAGCATGTTCTCTTTTATATCAATTTCAGCTTCTCCTTCAGCCCCTCTTGTTTATTACAATATCAGCTGAAGTCAATGAGATTTTGCTGCTTTAAGCAACAATATTTCTTTCACAGATATTGGGTGAACTGTGAGCTGAATATGATTTGCATTAATAGTATCAGAGGAGTGGATGGCATACACTTTGTTGTTTCTGGTATCATGTGGCTTTTTAAAATGACATCATTCATGGTACAGATGAAAACCAAATGGTACGTTCAGCACTGGGATCACAAGTGGCAACTTTAGCCACCTGCTGGTGAAACTGAGTTTATTGTTTATGAGGAACGTTTGAAAAGGCAAGCTTATTATTATTTTCGTTCATCTATGATGTAAAAAATCTTTCTTACATTTTTAAGTTCATTTTAACTGCATTGACTAGTGATTAGGTGATTAAACTTAAAAATGTAAGTGCAGTGTAGATCACAAATTGTTTTAAATATTTTAAATCTTTGAATGTTTTTGCTATAATATATGGACCACAAAACCAGTCATAAGGGTCAATTTTTTATATTAAAAATTTCATCTGATTAAATAAGCTTTCCTTTGATGTTTGGTTTGTTATGATATGACAATATTTGGCAAAGCTACTGTACAACTATTTGAAAATCTAGAATCTGAAGGTGCAAAAAAATCCAAATATTGAAAAAATCGCTTTTAAAGTTAAAGTCCTTAGCAACACATATTAATAATAATTTTTATATATATATATATA
Organism: Paramisgurnus dabryanus; assembly: GCF_030506205.2. Classification (NCBI taxonomy): domain Eukaryota; kingdom Metazoa; phylum Chordata; class Actinopteri; order Cypriniformes; family Cobitidae; genus Paramisgurnus; species Paramisgurnus dabryanus. Next base: position 28,042,805 of record NC_133350.1, on the reverse strand, counting down.
TATATATATATATATATATATATATATATATATATATTTACGGTAAAAAGTAAGTGTTTGTGCTTCCTTAAAATTGGACTTAATTCAACTTTTAAAAAAAAGAGTCAAAATAACCTTTAATTTAAACTTTACTACTTTGTAAGTTAAAACAACAAAAAAATGACAGTAGGAAATTAACAAAATATCTTCATTAAACATTATCTTTACTTAATATGTAAGTTTTTTTGCACTAAAAACAAATCAATAATTTTGACCCATACAATGTTGTTGGGTGTTGCTCCAAATATACATGTGCAATGTATGACTGGTTTTGTGGTCCAGGGTCACATATATAATAATAATAATCTATATAGTAATATAAACATAACAACTGAAATGCATATATAATTTTTTTTGAGCATTTGTTAAAGGTGTGTTAAAAAGTTTTGCCTACTAGTTTTTGTCTTAGTTTTTGTGGACAATAAAAAGTAAAAAAATCAATCACAGTTACCCTCGCATCAAAAAATAGCTCATACTTATTTTACATATGCTAATATGAATAGTAAAAATTTTATATCATTGATTTTAATATATTTTTTATTTCTATAAAAGGACAAAAATACAACATTAATATGGATTTAAAATTGATTTTTTTACGAACCTGCCAATCAAGCTTTTCATGGCTATGTTAAAAATGACAAGCAGGTGTGTTGAAGCAGGGTTGTAAGTGAAGTATGCAGGAGGGTTAATCTCCGGTAGATCTCCAAGGTTGGTAAACCCCTGCTGTAAGTCAAGCCAAGTCTTTGTATTTTAGTTTTCAGTGATAATAAACTGCACATGAGTTCAGTCTTATCACCTCTCAGTGGAGGTTTCTGACAGTAACCACCTGTCGATATCTCAGAACAGTCTAGAAACTACATGGGACCACCTTAAAGGGATAGTTCAGCAAAAAAAATGAAAATTACCCCATGACTTACTCACCCTCAAGCCAAAGTTTTAATCTGGATATTTTTCTTACAAAATCGCATCAGTTACACTCAGAAAGCCTTTATTAACCCCCTAGAGCCAGGTGGATTACTTCTGTGAGGTATGGATGCACTTTTTAGGGCTTAAAAGTTTTTGTTCATCTGAAAGATGATGGACATGCATCTCGGATGGCTTGAGGGTAATGCATTTTTTACTGAACTACCGCATTAAAAACTGTGTTGCAGCAGGCCAAATGACACCATCGTGCTGTGCTCTTTAGCATCACAACTGCTCGTTCTGTACAACCAAACATCATTCATGATTTCTTCAGACAATGTAAACATGTAAATGTTGCTAACATGCTGATATGAACTCTGTTGTTATTCACAGCAGACACAGATCACACACAGAGAGTCTTGGACGCAGAGCCGAGTCAGCAGATAAGATTGAGAGAGAGACAGCGTTTTTTTGAAGAGGTCTTTCAACATGATGTTGATGTCTACTTCTCACCTGCACACCTGCAGATCGACTATATGAGACGTAAGTGACGACACACATGAGAGGGGTCATTTGACCTCGTGCGCTTTTGGTTATCACAGAAAAATGATCAAAATGTTTGTACATTGAAGTCAAAGGACAAAGGTCAAACATTAAAATGTGTATGTTTGAAAGCAGCAATAAGTAATGACAAATATTTGGATATCAATTTATATAACAAAAACCACATATTTTGTATTTTAATCATCACTAGGGAAATAAAAGTATGAAGGTGAATAAACAATCATAAATGCACAATATTCAGTCATATGTTATGTCCCATCCTTCCTTTGCAGCACCTTTAGGAAGCATCTCCTCTATGGAGGTGAATGTAGACATGCTGGAGCAGATGGACCTATTGGACATCTCTGATCAGGAGACTTTGGACGTTTTCTTCAGCGCTAGCGAGGAGGAGCCATCGCTTACATCTCCACTTCCAGGTACATACTGAAATTACACTGACGGTCACTGCCACAAAGGCTGAACCCCGAAATCTCTAAAATGCTGCTTTTGGAGGCAGTGTTCCTAGGCAGAAAGGCATCAAGTCATGTCTGAATCCAATGTTTGGTTTACTTCCTGACTCCTGAGATACCTTCATCGTCTTGTCCCACAATTCTATGCGTGTGTGGGCGGAGATTGGGATTGGTCGAGCCTGCATGGTCGAGTAAAAAAAAGGCATCCAAGCAAGCGTACATTTATAAGGAGTATTATGGGATGTATTAAAGTCTAAGGGCCCTATTTTAACGATCTAAGCGCATTGTCTAAAGCCAAAAATGTTTCTCATCTGTCCATATCCACAGGTACAGAGTCATCATATACAATAAATCTGTGAGGTAGCATTAAAAAAACATTTAAAAACAGATGCATTTGTTTAAAGCAAAGCGCATTTATTTACTTACCAGGCTGCAGGTGAAGCAGCTCTTTGTGCCTTCTAACGTCTCATAATTAGTCCTCATTTATGTCCAAGAGACTCAATAATAATCTTTTACATTCAATCCTTTAATCTTTCATATTTAAAAGCGTTTTTGTGCTGCTGCGCATTCATGTATGTGATAAGCAAACCCGCGTTGTCGTCCCGTTTATAGGCGCATATTACTAATGCACTCTTTAAATAACAAAAAACACATTGCGCCATTGACTTTAGACTTTAGAGCAGGTTTTTGTTGGTCAATGCCGTTGTCTATTTTAGTTGCCTCAAAATAGCAACGCGCCAACAGTGCACCTGAACACACCTCGTTTTCAGACCAGAACGCCCATGGGCTCAAAAATGGGTGCAAATGCATTTGCTATTTAAACAACGTGGAGCTAAATGTGAAAATGATATTTGCGCCAGGTTGAAACTAGCAAAAGACACATTGTGCCGGGTGTATGATAGAGCCCTAGGGTTTTCTGTAGTCACTATGATTTGAACTGAAAATTCCTCTCTCCAAAAACCGGCCCTGTAAAAACTCCATATGTGTGACAGACAGAGAGCAGGAGATAATGATATGGCTGGATAGCTATAGCAGTTAGCCTGTGTTATTGGATGTTGTAACTACAAAGCATCTTACTTTATTGACAGCCATTCAAAAATTGCTGTGTATTCAGACAAAGTTGTATTTTTGCAATGTAAAGCAATCAGTTACCTGGTATTTACAGTTTAGCCGATCGGCTCTTAATATGTTTTAGATTACAGACCTCCTTGGCAAAGTGATGACACAGAAGCAGGTGTGATGTGTTTGGACAGCTGTTTTCATGATAGCTGACACTTAGCAATGTAAATGATTTTCTAGTAAAGCCCTTTTATTTCTACACAGAATTTATGAAGATGTTTAGCATATAGGATAAACTCATTCAAACTTGAGCATAAAGACTTGGACACTTAAGGGCGATTTATAGTCGTGCGTAGGTCCTACGGCGTAGCAGCGACGGCGTAGGTTCCGCGTCGGTTTTCATTTATACTTGTGCGTCGCCGTCCGCGTCGACGTGCAAAGACACGCGAAACCGCTGGTTGGCAGTAATCACGCGTGTAACCACAGTAGCAGCAGAAGTCGTCACAGAAGAAGAAGCTAAGCAAGTTAACCCACAAACGAAGAAGAAATAGCAACTTGTTGTGTATAATTTGAGAAGACCAGCAATGATGGAAGTAAATAAACAGCGACTTATGTTTCAGTTTGGGTTAAATCACTCCTCAACTTGGCTCATCTTTGTTTTCACCGTCTCAAACGGAAATACCTATGACGCAGTTTTTTTACCTAACGGGAGGGGTTTTGGTGGACCAATCACAGCGCTTGCGGTCCGCGTAGAGCCGACGCGCTGTTAGAAATTTTGTGAGGTGCGCGTCAGGCTACGCAGAGCTACGCACAGGCTACGGATAGCCTACGCCGTAGCTACGCCGTAGGACCTACGCACGACTATAAATCGCCCTTTACGTTCAGCGTAGGTCCTATGATTAAGAAGTCCAGCAGTGATGGAGGTAAATAGACAGTGACTTTTGTTACAGTTTGAGTTAAATCACTCCTTAGCTTAGGCCAGCAGATTTTTTTTACCTGACGAGAGGGGTTTTAGCGGACCAGTCAAAGCGCTTGCCATCCACATAAAACTGATGTGTTGTTAAAATTTTGACGAGGTGTGCAGATACGCACAGCATACGCCATAGAACCCACACGTCATTATTAGGAAATTAGGCATTATTAGGACTTTGGACAATGGTTGTCCATTTAAATGCTGTTGTGTCAACCATTTTAGTAATTTCCACTAATTTCAAACACACATTCGCCAACATCCTGCCCTCCATAAACATGTCAGCTTACTTGAACGAACAAAGTGATTTAAAGGCAGGGACTTTTTTCTGTTTTTTACAGAGTCTAAGGATATTACAGAGAGTTTCAGATACATAACAGAACTGATAACTCCAAGAAGAGCTGTCAAAAGATTAATTCACGATTAATCGCATACAAAATAAAAGTTTGTGTTTGCATAATATGTTTGTGTGTGTATTGTGTCTAATTATTATGTCTATATAAATACACACATACATGTATAAATTTAAGAAATTATATATATATATTTTATATATATATATATATATATATATATATATATATATATATATATATATATATATATTTATATATATATATATATAAAATATATCAAAATATAAATAAATAAATATAAATAAATAAATATAAATATAAATAAATAAATAAATATATATATATGTATGTATATATGCATTTAATCGCGATTAATCTTTTGACAGCCCTTTCTCCAAACATAACTGCTTACAACCTCTTTAAAAATCCATTTTTTTTCTACAGCTCTCTGCCACGCTGCTGTTGAAGAACATGAACTGCTGAAAAACCTTGTGTCTTCGAGAAGTCACGACTCCTGTGAGGTCAAAGAACGCATGTTGTCCACTTCCTCCAACTCCACCTGTGACAGCCAAGCGTCCAATGAGGACGGATCAAACACTCCCGTCGTCCAGTCAGACGATGAGGACGAGCAGGAAGACCACTTGTTAGAAACGGGAACGCCCACAGGCAGGGATGCCCCTATAGACGAGTCTGCCCATTCATCATAAACTGCCTTCTCATTTATTACTGACCCCCTTGAGAAATATTTGCATGTTTGTCCAGGTTGAGACTGTTTCAGAAGTGGATTGACCGGTTTAGTCATAAATCAAATCTACCAAAGACCTGCTTGAACTCTCAAATAAAACTTCTCATTCAAGGTCCTCTTTCTCCCACACTAGGAGTGTCCTTTACACTTTGACATCTAACCATTCATCTTATCAGGGTCATTCTTGTTTTTCACTACCTTTTGAGACAAGGAAATTCTGCAACAAAAAATATGCCTGTGTTGCAATTAAAGGACCTGCTTCTTTGAAATTACAGTATATACTAGTAAGAAATTTTTTTTATTGTGATTTTAATGATTTACATATTAGCAAGATATCTAAACATATTTGTTTGGCCATTGCTCAGTGAAGATTTGACATTTAGGGTTTTTACTGAATTTAGTCATTTTAAGGTTAATTCTGGTGTATTTTTTTCCGTGAAATTTGTGTAATATATAGGTTTCTGTTAATTTATCAGACAGGGTGAAATGTGAGCAAAACTAAAATCACAAAACATATTCATAGTTTTCCTACTAAAATGATGTCACTTTCTGAATGATGATGATGATGATGATGATGTTGGTGGTGAACTCATTTTTTAATTCAAGGTCCCTGTGAACAGGAAGACTTTATTGCCAAGTGAAACCGAATGTCACACAAGGAAAATAGCGGGCGTGGCTAATGTGTATTGATTGGATATAGAAAAGTAAGTGTTTCATTCAGAAATGGAAATTGCAGTAGTTGAAGGGGGCGGGGTTTATGGATGACCCGCCCAATCCATCTAGCTGACATTATCAGAGAAGGATCGCCACAAGAGGACGAAAGTAAATTTTTTTAGATTTCAAAGTTTATGAGGGCACATGCATTTAAAAAAAAAATGACCCACACGGATAAATTGTATATAAAAAACACTACACTATTCAAATAAAATTAAGAGTTGTCTTTTTCATTGGGACTTTAAAATAAAGGTGCTTAAAAAGTTCTTCACAGTGAAGCCATAGGAGAACCATTCGTTATCTTTTTTATAATCTAAAGACTATTATTTCACTACAAAGAAAGTTTTTTTGAAACAGAAAGGTTGTTAAAGGTCCATTCAGCCAAAAGGTTTTTTTCTACGGCACCTTTATTTTTAAGAGCACACTTGTGTTATTTATCAGTTAATGTTTAATTAGGCCTGGATTATTTAAATTTTATAAGATAAAGTGCATAACACCCAATGAAGTACTGTAATGGTAACACTTTACAATAAGGTTGAATTAGTTCAAATAAGTTGGCTAATAAGCTGTTAATATTAAACAATGCTCATACAGCATTTATCAGATTTAAGTAGTAGATGTAAAGTTAAAAATTTACTAAACATTCAAAATGATGCATTGCGTGTGTTAGCAATAGTTTATGCACAATAAAATAACAAACAATAGGCAATGATATCTGTACCCACTAACACTGACAAAGATTAATGATCTTAAAATATATTGCTGACTGTTATGGCATTTATTCAATGATGTTATTGAGACTCTATTGTAAAGTGTTATTACAGTAATGATTATGATAATAATACTGTGTAACAGGAATGACATATCAACTTCATCACATCCATCGTCTTTTGTTGTGGGGATTAGATCACAGAGCCATAAATAGTTACACATCACTGATATTTTGTAATGCTCTCACACAAACTGATGTTGATTTGTAAAGAGACTTTAAAATGTAAAAAGAGAGAGTTTAAAATGCTGTAAGTTTTGCAAATGTATGTTATGAATGTTTACATTTTAGTATTGTTTTTTTTTCGTGTGTGTGTGAGTGTGTGTGTGTGCGTGTGCGTGTGTGTGTGTGTGCGGCCGGGTAATTATCACGTTGGGGGGACCAATTGTCCCCACAAAGATAGGAATACCAGTATTTTTGTGACCTTGTGGGGACATTTTGATGTCCCCATGAGGAAACAAGCTAATAAATCAAACAGAATGATGTTTCTTGAAAATCTAAGGTATCAGACAGTTTCCTGTGATGGTTGGGGTTAGGGAATGGGGCAGGTAAGGGGAATAGAATATACAGTTTGTACAGAATAAAATGCATTACGTCTATGGAATGTCCCCAAAAAACATGGAAACCAGAACGTGTGTGTGTGTGTGTGCGTGCGTGCGTGCGTGCGTGCGTGCGTGCGTGCGTGTGTGCGTGTGTGTGTGTGTGTGTGTGAGTGTGCGTGTGTATGTGTGTGTGTTGGCTGTACACACAATGCTTTGCTAGCAAAATAAAACCAAATTCCAGCTATAGGAGGTTGACGATGAATTGTTCATACATAAATTGCGACAAGAAGTCTAAAGATTTGTCTTCAGAAATTGGTTTCGTCTTACCAGATTTCTAAAATGCCTCCTCACTGATGAATGTTTAACTTTACTATCAGTAAAGCCTAGGAAATTTTTCACATTTGAATGGCACAAAAGACAGAAATAGTTTAGCAATTCTAGTGTAATGGATGTGACATTTTTTCAGAAAATGTATTTATTACCAATATATTGAACCATCTGTTTATATTTTCCTACATTTCTGATGAGGGAAATAAACATTTGGATGTGACAAAAAATGAAATTTTGGGAGAACATACTTTGTACAAATTCTGTAAATTAAAATGAACAAACTAGAATTAATAATACACATCAAATGAAGCAGGGACTGCTCTTCAAATAATAAATAATATATATTTTAATTTTCATTAGACATCTATGAAGAAGAAACAATGTTATGGATGTGACATTTCTCTTTTATGGATGTGACGATTCTGAAATTTGCGCTTATTTTGAAACATGGGGCGGTTCTAGGATTTCATTCTTATGGGGGTTTAGTTGTGAAAAGAGCATTGTGATGTCTTTCTATCTTATTTATTATTATATTAATTAGTATTAATACATTAATTTACATATATTACAATTATTTATAATTGTGTATTTTGAATTATATATATGAATAGTCAAAGTATCTTTTAGGAATACAATTGATATGAAAACAGACTGTACTTCTTGTTATACTTTATATAAATCACATTTTTACTTTACAGAAAGGGTGCAGCTGAAGCCCCCTATAAAGGGTCTAAGATCACCACTGCTTGGAAAATCATTTGAAAAAAGTTTAATAACTTAAACAGATACCTCGCATATATTAAGCCATCAAATATTGACATCTGAGATATTAGTATACGGTTGAAAACTTTTGGTAAAAACTTGTGTGGAACTGCTCCAAATTCAGCTTAAGGCTGATCTTACTTTAATCGCTTTAAACACTACCAGTCGTGTTAAGACTTATCTACTCATTAATGTTTATAAAGTATAGGTTTAAAAGCCTTCCTTAAGACTTTTTATTTGGTACCAAATGTATATTAATCAAACTATTAAAGATTGGAGCAACAGCATTTAGGTGAAAATAAATCATGAAAGTGGTTTGTTATTTAGAAAAATGTAAAGACACAGACAAGTATGGGCAAGCGGGGTAAAAACCTGACAAGGGAACTTTTTGACACGTGAAGATACTGAAGCCAAAGTTTGTCACCTTATGCCAAAACTTATACAAGCAAGATATTTAAATAAGATTTAAGTCATTTATTAACTACTTTGGCAGATGGTGTACCAGCCTAACCCCTTAACTAGCTACCAACTACTTGGCATATTTCACAATATTCATTTTATTTAAAGAAGTTGATAGCCCATGTTGCATACACATTAAAGCAAATCCATTTTATCCTCATTTATTGCAATGCATAATTTTTAAGCATTCATTTATCAGCCGTCGGTTCAAATTTTTTATATAGAAACAAATTCAGTCGATTGTGTTTAACTTTTCAATTGTCAGTTAGATTTTTTCTGTAATTGCAAAATACACTTAGAACTTGGGATGAATGCTCTGCATACCCTTAAAAATAAAGGTGCTTTATGATGTCATAGAAGAACTATTTTTGGCTAAATGGTTCCATAAAGAACCTTTAACATCTGTTTCACAAAAGCATCTTTGTATAAAAAAAGGTTCTTCAGATTAAAGATAGAAAAATGGTGAATCTTTAAGAAACCAAAAATGGTTCTTCTAAGGCATCACTGTGAAGGACCTTTAAAGCCCCTTAATTTTTAAAAGTGGAATAAAATATTGAATATTTATCTGACTCTATAAACCAGCATTGTATCAATTGCACTTTTCTTTGTATTGCCTCCCTAGACTCATTCTGCCGTTTGCTTTGGATAAAAGCATCTGTTTATGAATGTTAATGTACACTAGGGAAAAATGCTTGTTGGAATCTCATGAACTCGGAAAACTAGCGAGCATTCCACAGATTTCTGCATCAGATTTGATCAGGGTCAGGTGAATAAATTCAAGTGTACAGGTGAAGAGTCCATGAACTATGTGTGTTCGTGTGAACTGCTCCTTACTTTCATGACCAAAACCCTCCAGAGGAATGCAGTGGGACTTCATTTAGACACATCGATGAGAGACATTATTCAGACAATAGAAAAGAAGGCTTAAAAGTATAAGAATTGTATTTTGGGATACTGTATATAAGATACATTTGCTGTTTGCCTACACTGTATATCTTAAAATTGTTCAAATAATTACACACAGACAAAGAGCGTTAAAGAGTGAAATTTCCAATTGTTAATTTAATTATTTTAGAAATATAGGTTAAAGACACTTATTCTCATTTATTTGATAGTCTTGTTTGTGTATTGTGGCAATTCATGTTCATGAACCACAGCAACAGGATCCAAACTAACAAAATCAACAAAAAGGATAAGGTCATACCAGTTCCATAAATAGTAAATATTAGTACTTCTTTGATGATTTTAATGTATTTACATGCATACGTTTCATTTCAAAAGCATATCTGCTTGGATGTGTTTTTTTAACAGAGGCGGGGTGTTTAAACATAGCTATGACTTGTTAAAAGAGGCCCTCTGTGAAAATCATTGATATAGATTCTACTTGACATTCGGCAGTGTGCCATATCATTCTAGGTTCAAACGGTGGTGTAATATTGAAACAAGATTTTCAGCTTGTTTGACAAATGAAACCCCCAACAGTCATTATCAATCATTATTTATGAAATTCTGCTTGGTGTTATCACACACAACACACATGCACTTTTAAAAATGAAATAATAAAGGAGAACAATGGAACTGTATTTTAAAAAAAAATTAAAGGGCATTTTACTTAAATTGGACAAATTGAAAAAAATCGGAAACAATATATACAAAATATTTAAAGAATTTTTACTACTTTATCATCTGCCTGATTTGTACTGCACTGTAAAAAGTGAAAGTTGGATTAACTTAAAAATTACTACACCTTAAAAGAAATTAAAGCTAGTTGAAAAAAATAACTTTCTCAACTAAAATGTTTTCACTTTAAGTAAAAAATTTAAGTTAAAAACCCTTACATACTTTTTAAAAGTTTTTTTACCTTAAAAGTTTTACTTAAGGTAAGAACATTTGAATATACATTTTTTTTCCCAAATTTCACTTTTTACAGTGTGCGAAATGTATACGTATAACATGAATTTGTACATACTTTACGAGTTAGCTAATATGTATTAATTTGCACAAAGTGAATAGAACAAAAACCTACGATAATTATTTATTATATTATATTAAGTGATTTTAAGTGAAGTCATTTTTTAGGAAGATCCAAGTTTCACTTTTTACAGTGTTTCCGCCTGATCTCATGTGAATTTGTATGTATTGTACGACCTAATAGTTCGTTCATGCATGCACCATAATACGATAAGAAAGAGACGTATAAGCGATTAGTGCCCTCTAGCGGCCAAAGCTTATACGACCTGTGGTTACGTTTTAAGTTTTTTTTGCTTTATACGCAGCCTGATCTCACGTGAATTTGTACGTATTTTACGAGCTAGGGACAGGTAAAGATATGAATTCGCACAAAGTGAATTGTACAAAAACGTACAATAATTATTTATCATTGTGTTTTAGGGCTGTGACGATTAAAATGAATTTGAATGAATTACGGTGAAATGCCGGCACATCCAAAAGCCAAGGGGCGCTCTCGTGCAGAAACT